>NC_037592.1:33443019-33677304 GCF_003073045.1 Pomacea canaliculata | reverse complement strand
CACTTTCACTAGTTCGTCAAATACACTATCCGACCAATACATCCCAATAATACATAAATCTTTCGAATAATTTCCTAAGGACTGCACTGAGATCCGGAGAGGTTGGTACCCGGGCCAGCCCATTTCGTAGATGGTTTTAAATTTCCTAACACATACGACGGGGACATTGCTGGGTACAAAGGGAGAAAAACGGAGGCGGGGGTGTGACTCCTTGCAGACCTACTAAATACCCTACTCACCTAAACTCCGATTGTTGTCACATCGTGGGGAGTGGTATTCAGGAGGAACAATGGCAAAGTCAGCGCGGATAGAGAATCATGCAAGCAGGATGTTAAACTCGGATTTCTTCACATTCTAAATCCTCAAAAAAGGAAAAGAACAACGTTCAGGTGCACGCTACGCTAACGGGGGTTGCCATGCTAAATCCTAACAGTCAGTCCTCCACTGTTAATATAATATTTTTATCAATCATTGTTGCGCTTCGAGGAGAAACTTCCACATTATTTAGGATGTGTTAATTTTGTTTGTGTTTTATCTCAGCTCTCCATTGTAATAACTCAAACACATAACGAACAGCCAACGACTAAGAAAGAGGTTTTAGTGCTTCTTGCCGGTACGTCACTAGTACTGAACCTTGAATGCAGCCGTAATGATCGGGAAAGTCAGTCCACATGGAGTACGCACAACCTCGATATCTGAAACATCCAGTTTTCAAAAAAAGTCCCGAAATTTACCATTGGATGTCACCGACCCCTTCCGAATATTTAATAACACATTGCTATTTTTGTAGGTGACCCCTGTTTATTCGCAGTCATCATATAGTGGAGGCTCCCAGAATGCATAATTTCGTTTGTCCTTCTTTGTCAGCTCCCTCCTAGTTTGTCTTTTATTGCCGTCATGCTCGCCAATTTCCATTCAGCTCCAATTATAGTAACGGAGTTTTCACAACCGAACACACCGACCGACCGCACACAAGAACACAAATGGCGAAGCTTTTGAACATTCAAAGAAGGCCACTTCAGACGGTAGATCTTAGCATTCACTGGAGGGAATTTTCTTACTTATGGTGCATAGGACCACCTACGTGATCGACTAGGCGATATGATAGAATATTTTCCTGGGACTTCTACTAGGGGTAGCGAGGGCAAACAACAACCTGGGAAAAAGGTTGCACCTCAAGAAACTGAATTCGTTTCAAGAGACATTAAAAACTGATCCTCAGTATATTATACTATTGAAGACTTTTATGATACAAACCTTGTCGGTCTATCGTGACGCTCGTGCACGAAAATTGATGAGCTAAAACGATAGAAATATAGAATATTAATTAATACAATATGGCTTATTTACCTGGATAATTGACTTTTTGTTAGCCTTTCCCAACGTGTAACAACGCTGAAATGCGCCAACAGTGTTCGTGGTCAAAGGTCAGTAACAGGTTACTACAGTAAAAAGAGAATAGTTGACAAGACTACGTTATTTTGTCTCGGTTGAGACCCTTGGCTCATCCGGCAATGTGAAGCAGACGATTTGCGTGTATCTCGCGCCATGCCCACCCGTAACGAGACTGGTATCAATAACGCATAGATCAGATAATCTCACCTAGTTGTTAACTATTAGACACGCCGCTAATGTGTGGTCGAGCACAGGTATTGAAACAGATACTGATTCAACGAGATAGATACTAAAGACAATTTGAATTCTAGACGGTCCTTATTCAGATCTGATTGAATAGAATTTTCCTGATCTCTGTACGGTGAAAGACTCCGCGGGATAAGTGTCACCTAGTTGTCTACTGAACCTGCCTATGTGTGTTGAACCGTCTCTGTCTGTGGGTCTTCGAGAAAATTTTTTTTTGTGGTCTTTGTGAATATGTCTTTTAGAGCGCCAGACGTCAGGGCGGAAACACGAGCCAGGCTACTGACTATGATGATAGGTGGTGAGAGGATATTGTACCCTGATCGAGGTCCTAAACTGGCGGTGGGTAGACGTTGGATTATGGACAATAGTAGGGAAGTGCTCAACCGTCGATTGACTGACGCTCGAGTACGAGCTCGTCGCGGCCTGCTGATGGTTGAAAATTTTCCTTCGCATGCACCTAGACAGACCTAGCAGTCAATGTGGATGAGAGAGCACCCTACCTAATATATCCAGTTGTCAATAATGAAATTCTCCGTCTTTTCCACAATCTTGACAAAAAAGACTCCAGGCGTCATCAATCAGCATTCAGGAGGAAAAGCTGATCAGACCATGGAGACACGACTGGATTGAGTACCAGTGTTTTGTCTTGAGAAGCGAACATGCTTCACTGACTGTGCATGCCTCTGTTCAATGACTAACACGACACTGAGATCACATGAGTGGTGCGAATCCTGTTGTCCAATTGTAACAGAGGGCTAGGAATGATGGGGGGAAACAATTGAATGGGCGCAGTGAAAGAACTTCCAAGTTCCCACGATTTGTTCTGTGACAACCCGAGAGAGATTACTGAAAGCAAGGATTAGTTTTCAGATGTTATAAGAGAAGGAATAGGGATAGAATAGGTAGTATGTGCTACCAGGTTCACTTCAGGGTGAGGTGAAGAAAGATCCTCGAAGTTAATCTTGTCACCAGACCTTACATTTCAGAAAGACTATTCAATAGGACCTGCAAGATCCAACAGAGTAGTGAAAGGAATTTTGTGATCTTCATTCGAAAACAGAATGTATAGCCTCAAAGTTGAAGAATTTTCGAGAGTTTGCAAACAGAAAGCCTATCTAACAACAATTAGGGGACACCCCCAAGGATTACCACCTAGAGACCTTTCCCAGACTACCTTCCCGCCCCTACAACCTCCCAACGTAAAGAGACCACACGCTAATAAACAAGAAACAAAAGTTTGCTTGAATTTAAACTCTAAAGCTCTTGAAAATGAATATTATCGTGTATTTTTTTTTTATATCTTCTCCCCTCTACTTATTGTCGTCGCGCTCGGATACATCCCGCTACGTTACCTGGGATTCACACCTTGAAGCTCGGTACATCTGTACTAGCGTAATGAAATTCCTCCACATTCCTTTGTGCAAGCAGGCGAAGGGACATAACCGCCAAAGAGAAATGGTGCATTGAGAGCGAAGAGGAGGGGGAAAATCATACGTCGTGAGAAAGGTCGTCAGCACATGGAACCCCCTCGGGTAGGGGAAGACGGAAGGGAGGTGATCTGAGGAGATAACCGTCATCAGCTCTCTAGTACCTTGGAGATAGTAATTCTGGATAGCTGTGTACATTAATTATAGACATCTAGAAAAGACGTCCACTTGAGGAAGATACGGTTTCAAAACTTCGCAATTAATTACAGCAAGGCATATCCCTTCAGATCAGTTGTCCATTGTGTAAAGATCAAGAGTGAATAAAAACGACCTACCATACATAGACAACATGAAAAGAAGACTGCTGCAAACTGATGTTAAGGAAACAATCTCATTTAAACGTTCTCGAGTGATTATTTTATTTTCGAGAACCTTTAGCGGACAACCCTCAAAATACCTCATAACATTTTAAAGTCCTGATTTTTGTGGATAACACAAGTTTACCACACACAAACAGAAAGGTTGTTCAAAGCAGCTACTCGTCCTCAGAGCAGATAATCTTTGAAATGAGGTTGCCTGAACTCACGCCGTTGTAAATGTGTATAGTGTACAACAGTAATGAAAAATCCAGAGCTTGGCTTTGACTCATGACTCATGATTGCAATAAGCTTGGAGCCTGGCAGTGAAGTATAAGAGCATGGGAGTGGAGATAGAACCAACAGGTCTGGCAGTCAGTCCAGTTAAAAGATTACGAGTGACTCAGCAAAGGAACAAGAGAACCTTTCTCCATAAAGCGAGCGGGCAATACTGTGCAACACATCGTTAGAAAGCAGGTCAGGTCAACACTCGAGGTTAAAGGTGACTCAGCTCCCCTAGACACAGATTGTAAGATGGGAAGCTGATTCATTTCATAAACTGTTCCCTAACCACGCAACAATCACAATGTGGGACTCAAGATAGTAAATGAAGTAAAAACAGATGAAGAGAGGAAAAGATTATTCTATAACTACAGAATTTTAATAATTTCTATGCGAAACCGATAATGCAAGTCGAAAGACAGATGGTCTCAGAAAACCCACGTATCACCAAAAAAAAAAAAAAGAAAGATAAAGCATCCATCTAAGTGGTGACGGATTATTATTTGTTTTTTCTCGGGGAATGAGTGTTAGCAAAGAAGCCTTTAAGTGAAAGAGGCTCAGAAAACGGGGAAAGACGTTAGAACCTAGAAGGACCATCACGAATGGCTTCAGGCTCCGCCTACGCAACTGCTTTATCACGACCCCTTGACATGTTCTACCTTTGAAAAATGTCCTCCGCACCCCGACAAACCGACTGAGGACGTAGTTTCCCAATGAGTGTACCCGGCCACGTACCATGTACCCATTCACAGCAAGGTTCCTCGTTTCGCTGAGGTGCTGACAGTTTTGGTACAGTCACTTCAACCAATATTTGTGGATAATCTGTTCGCTCGATTTAAACTGGCAACTTAGACAAATAAGTTAACTATCAAAATAAAGTCCGCTTCAATCTGATCTGACACGGGTTGAAGATATGTAAAGGGCTGTTTCACGTATTGCTATCGATGACAAAAGACCTCCGCACGGATCCACATTGGATGCCCCACTATAAGAATCTTCTCTCTATTCTAGATGCAGCAGCTCACAGTGCAGGTTGTGTAATGCCATTCTCAAATGGTGCACAGATCCGCAAAACAGATCAGTTTATTGCACGGAGGCGCCTAAAGCGATCATCGTTGTATCTGATCTGGCGAGCGCAATGCGCCAGCGGGGTCTCTGGTACTCGCCTAGGGGAATGTAATCTCTCGTGTGGGGAAATGACCCCGGTCAATGAACACCTCTGTAGGACTCATACTATGATTTTAAAAAACCACATGATAAAAAAAAAACAAAAAACAACAACCAACCCAACAATCAAGCAGAAAAAGTAGCAAAATGATGCTTGAAACTCATGAAAATCTCTATGTTCATGGCAACACTACCCACAACCATTCATGGCCACCGCTACGCCATTTCACCCGACTCACATCGCGCTTTTTCTGTGAGCCCTCACATCCATTGCTTGAACATCATTAAATACTCGTTCTCTGTAGTGAGCGTTTGAAGACATGCGAATAAATTGTTCAGGTCAACTGGTTTTAAAAGTTGCAATGAGCAGAAGATAATTCGAGAGGTGAAAAATGTGTGATTGGCTGTTACAGCAACACGGTGATTTGAAAAAAAAGCACGCAGGAAAAGACATGCTCCGCTCCTGTTTCATTATATCAGCTGAGAATGTATGAATGTCTCCATAGCTTGACACAAAAAAAGACAGCAAGCTTGTCACACCGAAAATCTCATGAATGAGCTTGTGCAGACCGGGGTCTGTGAGAAGAAAGAAGAAAACACGACGACGTGGGGGAGGAGTGTTGAGGTAGAAGTGTGCGCTTAGGGGTGGTGATGATGGTGAGGTTTGATGAAGAGAGGAAGTAAAGATAAAGGATTGGTTGGTGGGTTTATCTGGTTGTTTGGCAAGAACATTCTGTCGCCTGTGACAACCTCATATGTCAAAGTACATACGAGCTCACCTTACCGCTGCGTCCCCGCCCCCCGATGGCCACAGGGACCAAGATAAATAGGCTGTCTGAGACGAGATATGAATGCCATCACAACTAAGATCTTTAAGTTTATCCTACTGAGCTATTGGATTACCCTGGACAAGGATAGTAGATGTGGAGAGAAACAGAGAGGCAGAAAAGAAGAAAATTAGTGGACAAACAATCTCACGACCGCCATGGATATGATACACACCACACTTTCTTAGAAATTCAACGCACCACCCGACTCTCCTTACTAATAGAAATCAACCTACGTATTCAGCATCCCCCGTATGGATGTATTCAGTTTCACTCAAATGGGAGATAAGCCAGTGTCTGAAGCGCATGTAAAAAATTAAAAACGTTTACAGTTCAGGTGGCTTGGCAGGAGCTCATTGAGCCGAGCTATCTGTCCCGAGGGTTTTATTCACGCTCCAGTTGGCGCCCGTTGCACCCTGGGTATCAATGGCGATGTCCACCAAGGCTACCGGCGCCTTGCCTCCAGTTCTGCTTTTACTGGCTATAGGTAATGCAGCTCCCCAGTACCGGGTACAATATTGCGCAAGGTACCAGAAACGGTGGCTCTTGAGCCTGGGTGATATGGATCTCTCTAAATTTAACTCAGGGATTGAGGGTGAGATTGATGTATTTCCGTGAACAAAGACAGTATGGCGGGGCAGCAGCAGTGACGGAGGAGGCAGACGAACGCAGCAGTGTACCCATGAACCATGGATGTCAGCGATAAGTAAGATTGGTAGTCTGGACAGGGAGGTCAAGCAGGAAGCAGCAATAATAATTATGGTGAACATGAACGCCAGTAAATCATATTCGTTATCCCGACGCCGCGTTAATAATAGTTGTACAGTAACCCATTTAATAATAGTCATATTATCCCTGTAAAACCAGTAATGATAGTTTGTTATCCACTAATGTCAGTCAGCAAAGGGCAAGGTCAAGCAGCGGTGCGGCAGAGGTTGTGGTTGTGGTGTGTGAGGTCGAGACCTTCGCTCGATGAACGTACCACCACGTGCAGTGTGAGGGGAACGGAGGGAATGGGGGACTTGCTGGGGCGAATTTGAAAGAGAAAATTCTTCAGCCTAATAATGGGACCACAGCGCACTTCTGATTTTTTGGCGTCACACACCCCTGATGTTGCTGGTGCAGTTGGTTTTAATTTTTACTTTTTTGTACAGGCGAGTATATGTCGCGCGCGTGTTTTGTAGACCGAAGACCGTCTTCACATTAGATGTAATTATAGTAATAATAATCGTCACACCCCATCCCCTCCACCCTCTCAACACATTATTTGATCGGTTGATATCAAGTTCAATTTACTAAAAGTTGAAGCAGGGCTGACTCCTACAATCTAGGTCTGTAGTCATATAACAGGTTAGGTTGAGAACTGTACCCACGGAGCGAAAGCAGCGACAAGAAATTGACAAGAGAAGGAGAGAGAGGTGAATAAAAGTTTTTCCTACCTGACGACCGTACCCGCGAGGACCACTCACGAAAATCAGGACCTGAGGCTGTCGCTTCCCAGGTCAGACCTTACCTTGGTGTACACGAGTCACAACGCACACCTACCTGGCCCCCTCCATACCTGTGTGCGAACTTTTACTCAGGCTTCGCTCCCTGAGGTTCACTTAAAAACAACGGCGTTTTATTTGGAGTTGAGACCGCCTGTAGTACCCGACAGCTGCGCGGGTGGAGGGAAAATACTGGTTGTCAATGGTTTAACAGTCGCTGTCGGAAAGCAGTGGGACGAGAGAGTTGAATGTAGAAAAAAAAAGGGAGGGGATCGGAAGGTGGATGAGAACGAGGGGCTACAGTCCTTCCTTTTCTTAGGTGTCAGTGTTCTCGCTTGTCAAACACATCCATCTGTAGCAGTCTGAAAGCTCTCTGTGACGGTTGTAGGGTCCACGGCTGCAAATGTGCACAACTTACAGCTCTATGTCTGTCTCTATGTCTCTATGTCTGTCAGAACTTTCTGTCCCACCATGGTGTTCAGGTACAGATATACTGACACACCGATGATATTAAGCAGGTTCACCCGTTTGAGTCAATACCTTAAGAGGGAAAGCCGTAAATATGTCATGAATAATGTTTTCATTTCTTTCCTGTCTCCAGTTAACATCGTATCCGCAGGGATTTCTCAATGGTGTTAGTAAACAATTTCTGTTGGAGAGTAAATGTAAACAGTTGATCGCTCTTGTGAGAATTTCCTAATACTTCGGTATTGTGATTCTTTGTCGTCGTGCGTGGATGTCGGAGCGTGAACTTGGACAATGGGGACGTGGGAGTGGGGAGATGTGAATGGCGACTAGTCTGCCGGAAATCACGTGACGATTCCGTTCTCCTCTCTACGCGCAAGGAGTCCCAAAGTATACTCAATGTTGGGCTTCTTCCCACTTACTGTATCAGAGCCTGTTAATTCGTCATGGCGGTCCTTCCAGAACCTAACCATCTGATTCCCCCCAACCCTGTCCTAGCCTGCCAGTTTTACAATGTCCCAATGGTATCGGCTTCGTGCTCATGGGTGCAGTTTTTCCCCTTGGCGACTGGTGTCACGTGCGGACATCTCGTTTACCAATGGATGTTCCTTCTCTAAGAAGGATGGACTCCAGCTGTTCCCCCATGGAGATGGCCGATAGAGAGCGGTCGTTGTTGATTCGGGCCGTTATCTGTCCACAGTCACTTGTCTTTGGCTTCTACACTTGGCCACACCATCTTGCCAAGTGACACCTGCATTTAGGGGGAGTAAGTGCTCACATTTCGCATGACATCACAAAGCAGACTCGTTGTTATACAACATCTTTATTGCAAGAACTCAAATCACTCAGACTGGGCTGGAGAGAGTGGGGTAGGTTCTTCAATAAATTAAGAAGTGAATGGTTTCCCCTTTTCCCACAACAAAAATAAAATATGTGTGGCAAATGAACAATGAAAGTACTGCGTTGTTGTCAACTGGTCAGCAACGCGAGATTAATTCACCTTTGACATCGTCTTGCTTCTGAGTGCAGACACAATGATTTTATTCAGTGGAGATGCCATCAGGGTTATTTCAAAGTTAACTATGGCATCACTAGCTTTAAAACGTGGCAATATTTTAAAAGCCTACCCGTATTCCTACTTCTTTCAAGAGACAAACCAAAAGCTTGTATTGGTATCGCAATTATGCATTGTATACGGTACGCGCGCATCCAAACGGGTTGGAATAAGAAGCTGAGATAGGAATTGACGGGCAAAAATACGTTAAACGAGGAACGAAGAACGCCCTCCGTAAAAATTCTAGTGGGGCCTGTACTGGTGCGGGTACAATAGTTTCGTTGTTTATTGCTCCCGGCGTTACACCTTTATAGTAAATCGGAATTATGACTTCGTGGCTTCTCTTCCTTCGGTAGTTTTACGAGCAGGAAGACATAAAATGGGGTTGATGGGTAGTGGAAAGTTAAAATAACTGCTAGTCACGTGCCAGCCAGGTAGCGAATGGCTGTAGTTAAAGTAATGATCCGAGTATGTGTGTGGGTACGCTTTATCAATCTTTACCTCACGGTTGGTGCTGATGGTGATGATGGTGAGCCGCGGTTAACAAAGACAATGGATCCCGCCCCACCCTCTAATGATTATTCGTTCACTTGGTTCATGCACGAAGAACTCAGGCACCGCATTTGGACTGATGAGACGCCAGTATTGAGGAAGCTACACGGCAGCCTGAGGGACCTGCGGCGCACAGCATCATTTGTGCAGGAGGCAGGCGTGTCCATTTGAGTGAACGACGAAGAAGAAGAAGAAGTTCACTTGGTTGTACCAGTCCACGGACGAGGGGTTCCTAACGACGGTCATGGCCACCCGCGACAACAAGGTCTTCTTCCTGTGCGCAGAAGACACTCAAGAGCTCGGCGATCGCCATGAGTTCAAAGTGTACTTCCGGTAAACAACATACACTCTAGTTTCCGGTTTTCCTTTGTCTTTTTGTTCATAGTGGATAAACTACTTGCAACAGTCAAGACAAGTCAGATGGTCTGGTCTGTGTCCCGGCAGCTGTTTTTTTTTTGTTTTTGTAAAGGTCTCAATGAAGCCAGTCCCACGATGGCCCAGCCCTGTCCACGCGGCGAGGGGCTGGAAGACCTAGCTTCACCACTGGGCAAGAGCACCACCACAGGCCTGGAAGACCGGGGTGGGGAGTCGGCCTAGCTTCACCTCTGGCTGATGGCTGATGGCTGATGGCTAACCTAACCCTAACCCTAACCCTAACTCTTAACCCTAACCCTAACCCTGATTTTAATTAATATAACAACAAGCACTTAAGCATCACTCATCAAGCAGATGAAGACATCCCTTCAGAAGTGCACCTGGATAATTTGTGAGTCACGTGCTACTTACAACAACCGATTTCATAACAACAAAAAAATAAAAATCGCCGCAGTCCATCGTCGTTGTCACATCGGAATTTGATCGCGAGGTTAGTCACACCCTATGGCACTCACACTAACGGCAGAAATAAGGAAAGAAAAGATATAAGGAAGATACAGATAGACAGAACGTGGACGGACAGACAAGAAGAGAGAAAAGAAGACAGGGAGAAACCTTTCAGTCCCGTGACATCATGCTATAAGCACCCCACGTCGTCTTCATCGCTTCTGTCGTCGCAGTTGATTGCGCCATCGCACTCAAAGCCAGCAGGGATGCACTTTGACCCATCAGCACACTGGGAACTGATTCTCTCTGCACGTGGTATCTGCAGGTGAATAGGTGATTTCATGCACACGGCGCACCAGCAAACGGTATCTTAGTATTCCTAATAATTTTCTTTTTAGTGTATTGATTTCTGTTTTGTAAAATAAAGCAAAGGTCTTAATGAAAAATAAATTACCATTTTTTAGCAGAAGATCAAACTCATCATGAGTTTTGTTATTGTACTGTCTGCGAGCAAATATCGCTAAATATAATCCACACGAAACTTTGATAGGATTTTACTGAGTTTTTCTTCCATTCGGAAAGTCTCCGGAGAATGGCAAAAACAGAGAGAAACAGAGAAAAGAAATATAGAGATGGACGAGAAAAGGAAAAAGAAGGGCATATACTTTTTACAGCTCAATATGGATAAACACTAACCACAATGCTGCTCATCGCTCTGTCATCACAGTCATTATCTCCATCACATTCCCAGGAAAGCGGGGATGCAAGTTCGATCCATCGCACACTGGAATTGGTCCTGTCTGCACGTGCCGCTGCAGATAAAAACGACTTCATGCACACGCGCACAAACTATTAAGCTCTGCTTCCTTTAAGATGACAGGAAAAGGTAACATAAACGAGGCGGCCAACCAATGGAGACAATGTTTACTACAAGTAGGTTACATTAGAGACATTACATCGTGAGCTACATGTCTGTAGCCTAGTGGTTCCAAACAAAGTCTTGGGATTGACATGTGGTGTGTTCAAAACTAGGGTATTTCATTTTTTTTTTGTTTTTTTGTTTTGGTTCTTTGCTTTGGGATGTTTTCGTTCTCTAATATGATCCATTTTCTGTCAAGCCTTTCACTAAAACCCTAGAAATCATGTACTAGCTGTGTATAGTCTTGTCGACAGACATCTAATCTTTACTGAAATACTGAAACTGACTCCGAGGAAGAGTTTTAAAATCCTACCACTAACAGACAAATGATGATGTAATACAACAATTTAAAAATACATAGACACACTTTAAAAAGAAATGAAAATAATAAGAATGAACTTTTGCTTGCTGTTGACAGTTTAATAAACAATTAGAAAGCGAAAAACCACAAGTGCCTGTCAATAGCACTTTTCAGCTTATTCGAGGAGGTATTATTCTGTTCTTTTTAATTGGTCATTAGCAATGATTGTAAAAGGATGAACTGGTTTTTCAGTTCTACTTATACAAACCACACACAACAGAGAGAAGATGAATGGCAGGGTCGGGGATTCGGGCATGGCACCCCCTCCCGCGGCGCCACCGCGGGCAGAGCACGGGGATTCGCCACCGCCCTGGCATGGAATGGCAGGGTCGGGGATTCGGGCATGGCACCCCTCCACCGCCGGGCCAGAGCCGCCTGGATGGAAGGGAGGGTCCGCCCTGGCATGGAATGGCATGGGAACCGGGGGGGGTCGGGGTGATTTCGGGCATGGCAGGTCGGGGAGAGCACCGCCCTGGCATTGGCATAGGGTCGGGGAATGGCACCCCCTCCACCGCCGGGCCAGAGCACGCTGGCATGGAATTGGCAGGGTCGGGGTTCGGGCATGGCCCCCCGGCCATAAACGAGACCGCCTGGCATGGAATGGGGGTCGGGATTCGGGATTCGGCATGGCACCCCCTCCACCGCCGGGCCAGAGCACCGCCCTGGCATGGAATGGCAGGGTCGGGGCATTCGGCATGGCACCCCGAGCACGGGCTGGATGTTGGCCGGGGATTGGCCGCCTGCAGAGCACCGCCCTGGCATGGAATGCCAGGGTCGGGGATTCGGACATGGCACCCCCTCCACGCGGGCAGAGCCGCCCTGGCATGGAATGGCAGGGTCGGGGATTCGGGCATGGCACCCTCCATCGCCCAGAGACCGAACTGGATGAATGGAGGGTCGGGATTGGGATGGCCCTGGGGAGAGAAGACTGGCATGGAATGGCAGGGTCGGGATCGGGTGGACTCACTGGGCCAGAGACGCACTGATGGAATGGAGGTCGGGGATTTCGGGTGGACCCTCAATCGCGGGTCAGGCCCTGGCAATGGCAGGGTCGGGGATTCGGGCATGCACGCCTCCACGCGCCGGCCAGAGCATCCGGCCTGGCATGGAAATGGCAGGGTCGGGGATTCGGGCATGGCACCTCCCTCCCGCACGCGGTGCCAGAGCACCGCCCTGTGGCATGGGATGGCAGGGTCGGGGATTCCGGGCATGGTCACCCCCTCCACGCGGGCCAGAGCACCACCCTGGCATGGAATGGCAGGTCGGATTCGGGCATGCGCAACCCCCTCCACCCGGCCGGGCAGCGCACCGCCTCTGGCATGGAATGGCAGGGTCGGGGATTCGGTGCATGGCACCCCATCCATACCGCCGGCCAGATGCACCCCTGGCATGGAATGGCAGGGTCGGGGTTCGGCATGCACCCCCCTGATGCCACGCCGGCCAGAGCACCGCCCTGGCATGGAATTGGCAGGGTCGGGATTCGGCATGGCACCCCCCCTCCACCGCCGGCAGAGCACCGCCCTGGCATGGAAATGCAGGGTCGGGGATTCGGGCATGGCCCCCTCCACCGCCGGGCCAGAGCACGCCTGGCATGGAATGGCAGGGTCGGGGATCGGCATGGCACTCCTCCACGCCGGGCAGAGCACCGCCTGGCATGGAATGCAGGTCGGGGATTCGGGCATGGCACCCCTCGCACCGCCGGGCAGAGCACCGCCTGGCATGGAATGGCAGGGTCGGGAATTCGGCATGGCACCCCCTTCCCACCGGGGCCAGAAGACCGCCCTGGCATGGAATGGCAGGGTCGGGGATTCGGGGCTGGCACCCCTCCACCTGCCGGGCCCACGCCTGGCATGGAATGGCAGGGTCGGGGATTCGGCATGGCCCACTCCACCGGCCAGCGCAGAAGAACGCCCTGCAGGAATGGCAGGGTCGGGGATTCGGGCATGCACCCTCCACCGCCGGGCCAGACACGCCCGGCAAGGAATGGCAGGGTCCGGGGAATTCGGGCACCCTTCCCTCTCACCGCGGGCCAGAAGCACCGCTGGCATGGAATGCGCAGGGTCGGGATGTCGGGCATGGCACCCTCCACGCGCCGGGCCTCAGAGCACCGCCTGGCATGGATGGCATGGTCGGGGATTCGGCATGGCACCACCCTCTCGTGCTAGCCCGGGCCAAGCACCGCGCGGCATGAATGGCAGGTCGGGGATTTTTCGGTGTCAATTGGGGTGGGGGGCACCCTCCACCTGGCGGCCAGAGCAGCGCGCCTGGGGGCATAAAAAAATGGATGGCAGGGTCGGGGTTCGGTGGCATGGCACCCCCTCCAGCACCGCCGGGCAGACACCGCCGCTGGCATGGAATGGCAGGTCGGGATTCGGGATGGCACCCCTCACACCGCCGGCCAGAGCACCGCGCCTGGGCTGGGAATGGCAGGATGTCGGGGATTCGGGCATGGCCACCCCTCCACCGCCGGGCCAGAGCAACGCGCCCTGGCATGGAATGGCAGGGTCGGGGATTCGGCATGGCACCTCCACCGCGGGCCAGAGCAAAACCGCCTGCAGGGAATGGCGGGTCGGGATTCGGGCAGGCACCTCCTCCATCGCCGGCAGAGCACCGCCTGGCAGGAATGGCAGGGCGGGCATCGGGCATGGCAACCCCCCCCGCCGGGCCAGAGCACCGCCTGCATGGAATGGCAGGGTCGGGATTCGGCATGGCACCTCCTCCACGCGCCGGCCTAGAGCACGGCCCGGCATGACTATGGCAGGGTCGGGGATTCGGCATGGCACCCCTCCACGCCGGCCAGAGCACCGCCGCCGGCATGGAATGGCAGGGTAGGGATTCGGGCATGGCAACCCCTCCCCCGCTCGGCCAGAGCACCTGCCCGGCATGGAATGGCTAGGTCGGGATTCGGGCAGCACCCCATCCACCGCGGGCCTAGAGCACCGCCCTGCAATGGAAATGGCAGGGTCGGGGATCGGGCATGGCACGCTCCTGCAGCCGGCCGGCCAGAGTCACCGCCCTGGCATGGAATGGCAGGGTGGGGATTCGGGCAGGCACCCCCTCCCACCGCCGGCCAGAAGCACCGCCTCGGCATGGATGGCAAGGTCGGGGATTCGGCATGGGCACCCCCTCCACCGCCGGGCCAGAGCACCGGCCTGGCATGGAATGGCAGGGCGGGATTCGGCATGGCACCCCTCCACCGCCGGGCCAGAGCACGCCCGGCATGGAATGCAGGTCGGGGATTCGGGCCATGCACCCCCCCACCGCCGGGCCAAGCACGCCTGGCATGAATGGCAGGTCGGGATTCGGGATGGCACCCCCTCCACCGCGGGCCAGAGACCGCCCTGGCATGGATGGCAGGGTCGGGGATTCGGGCATGGCACCCCTCGCACCGCGGCAGAGCACGCCTGGCATGGAATGGCAGGGTCGGGGATTCGGGCATGGCACCCACCTCACCGCCGGCCAGAGCACGCCTGGCAATGGAATGGCAGGGTCGGGATGCGGGCATGGCACCCCCTCCACCGCCGGCCAGAGACCGCCCTGGCATGGAATGGTAGGGTGGGGATTCGGCATGGCACCTCCTCCACGCCGGCACAGAGCACCGGCCCTGGCATGGAATGGCAGGGTCGGGGATTCGGATGGCACCCCCTCACAGCCGCCGGGCGAGCACGCCGTGGCATGGAATGGCGGGTCGGGGATTCGGCATGTGCACCCCTCAGCGCCGGGCAGAGCCGCTCCTGGCATGGAATGGCAGGGTCGGGGATTCGGGCATGCACCCTCCACCGCGGGGCTCCTTGGCACTCTTTCGGCATGCTTTGGCTCTGCGGCATCTTGCATCTGCAGCGGTCTTCGGCATTCTGGCTCTGGGCATCTTGGCATCAGTGGTCGTTGGCTCCTTGGCTCTTGGCCTCTTGCTCCTTGGCTCTTGCCTTGCTCTTGGCTCTTGCTCTTGGCTCTTGCTCTTTTGGCTCTTGATCTTGGCTCTTGCTCTTGCTCTTTGGCTTGGCTCTTGCTCTTGGCTTTGGCTTCTTGCTCTTGGGTCTCTTGGCTCTTGGCTCTTTGGCTCTCTTTGGCTCTTGGTCTTGGCTCTTGCTCTGGCTCTTGGCTTCTTGGCTCTTGCTTCTTGCTCTTGGCTCTTGGCTCTTGGCTCTTGCTCTTGCTCTTGGCTTGCGCTCTTTGGCTCTTGGCCTTTGGCTTGGCTCTGCTCTTGCTCTTGGCTCTTGGCTCTTGGCTCTGCTCTTGCTCTTCTTGGCTCTTGGCTCTTGGCTCTTGGCTCTTGGCTCTTGTTTGCTCTTGCTCTTGGCTCTTGGCTCTTGGCTCTTGGCTCTTGGCTCTTTGGCTCTTGGGCTCTTGGCTAAGTCTTGGCTCTTGGCTCTTGGCTCTTGGCTCTTTGGTCTTTGGCTCTTGGCTCTTGCTCTTGGCTCTTGGCTCTTGGCTCTGCTCTTGCTCTTGGCTCTTGCTCTTGGCCTCTTGCTCTTGGCTCTTGGCTCTTGGCTCTTGGCTCTTGGCTCTTGGCTCTTGGCTCTTGGCTCTTGGCTCTTGGCTCTTGGCTCTTTGGCTCTTTGGCTCTGCTGGCTCTTGCTCTTGGCTCTTGGCTCTTGGCTCTTGGCTCTTGCTCTGGCTCTTGCTCTGCTGGTCTTGGCCTGGCTCTTGGCTCTTGCTCTTGGCTTTGACTTTGCTTTGGCTCTTGGCTCTTTGCTCTTGGCTCTTGCTCTTGCTCTGCTCTTGCTCTTGGCTCTTGGCCTTGCTGCTCTTGGCTCTTGGCTCTTGGCTCTTGGCTCTTGGCTTGCTTTGGCTCTTGGCTTCTGGCTCTTGGCTCTTGGCTCTTGCTCTTGGCTCTTGGCTCTGGCTCTTGGCTCTCTTGCTCTTGGCTCTTGCTCTTGGCTCTTGGCTCTTGGCTCTTGGCTCTTGGCTCTTGGCTCTGGCTCTTGGCTCTTGCTCTTGGCTCTTGGCTCTTGGCTCTTGGCTCTTGGCTCTTGGCTCTTGGCTCTTGGCTCTTGGCTCTTGGGCTCTTGGCTCTTGGCTCTTGGCTCTTGGGCTCTTGGCTCTGCTGGCTCTTGGCTCTTGGCTCTTGGCTCTTGGCTCTTGGCTCTTGGCTCTTGCTCTTGGCTCTTGGCTCTTGGCTCTTGGCTCTTGGCTCTTGGCTCTTGGCTCTTGGCTCTTGGCTCTTGCTCTTGCTCTTGGCTCTTTGGCTCTTGGCTTTGCTTTGGCTCTTGGCTCTTGGCTCTTGGCTCTTGGCTCTTGGCTCTTGGCTCTTGGCTCTTGGCTTTGGTCTTGGCTCTTTGGCTTGCTCTTGCTCTTGGCTCTTGGCTCTTGGCTTCTTGGCTCTTGGCTCTTGGCTCTTGGCTCTTGGCTCTTGGCTCTTGGCTCTTGGCTCTTGGCTCTTGGCTCTTGCTCTTGGCTTTGGCTCTTGGCTCTTGGCTCTTGGCTCTTGGCTCTTGGCTCTTGCTCTTGGCTCTTGGCTCTTGGCTCTTGGCTCTTGGCTCTTGGCTCTTGGCTCTTGGCTCTTGGCTCTTGCTCTTGGCTCTTGGCTCTTGGCTCTGCTCTCTTGGCTCTTGGCTCTTGCTCTTGGCTCTTGGCTCTTGGCTCTTGGCTCTTGCTCTTGGCTCTTGGCTCTTGGCTCTTGGCTCTTGGCTCTTGCTCTTGGCTCTTGGCTCTTGGCTCTTGGCTCTTGGCTCTTGGCTCTTGGCTCTTGGCTCTTGCTCTTGGCTCTTGGCTCTTGGCTCTTGGCTCTTGGCTCTTGGCTCTTGGCTCTTGCTCTTGGCTCTTGGCTCTTGGCTCTTGGCTCTTGGCTCTTGGCTCTTGGCTCTTGGCTCTTGGCTCTTGGCTCTTGCTCTTGGCTCTTGGCTCTTGGCTCTTGGCTCTTGGCTCTTGGCTCTTGGCTCTTGGCTCTGGCTCTTGGCTCTTGGCTCTTGGCTCTTGGCTCTTGGCTCTTGGCTCTTGGGCTCTTGCTCTTGGCTCTTGGCTCTTGGCTCTTGGCTCTTGGCTCTTGGCTCTTGGCTCTTGGCTCTTGGCTCTTGGCTCTTGGCTCTTGGCTCTTGCTCTTGGCTCTTGGCTCTTGGCTCTTGGCTCTTGGCTCTTGGCTCTTGGCTCTTGGCTCTTGGCTCTTGGCTCTTGCTCTTGGCTCTTGGCTCTTGGCTCTTGGCTCTTGGCTCTTGGCTCTTGGCTCTTGGCTCTTGGCTCTTGGCTCTTGGCTCTTGGCTCTTGGCTCTTGGCTCTTGGCTCTTGCTCTTGGCTCTTGGCTCTTGGCTCTTGGCTCTTGGCTCTTGGCTCTTGGCTCTTGGCTCTTGGCTCTTGGCTTTGGCTCTTGGCTCTTGGCTCTTGGCTCTTGGCTCTTGGCTCTTGGCTCTTGGCTCTTGGCTCTTGGCTCTTGGCTCTTGGCTTGGCTCTGGCTCTTGGCTCTTGGCTCTTGGCTCTTGGCTCTTGGCTCTTGGCTCTTGGCTCTTGCTCTTGGCTCTTGCTCTTGGCTCTTGGCTCTTGGCTCTTGGCTCTTGGCTCTTGCTCTTGGCTCTTGGCTCTTGGCTCTTGGCTCTTGGCTCTTGGCTCTTGGCTCTTGGCTCTTGGCTCTTGGCTCTTGGCTCTTGGCTCTTGGCTCTTGGCTCTTGGCTCTTGGCTCTTGGCTCTTGGCTCTTGGCTCTTGGCTCTTGGGCTTTGGCTCTTGGCTCTTGGCTCTTGGCTCTTGGCTCTTGGCTCTTGGCTCTTGGCTCTTGGCTCTTGGCTCTTGGCTCTTGGCTCTTGGCTCTTGCTCTTGGCTCTTGGCTCTTGGCTCTTGGCTCTTGGCTCTTGGCTCTTGGCTCTTGGCTCTTGGCTCTTGGCTCTTGGCTCTTGGCTCTTGGCTCTTGGCTCTTGGCTCTTGGCTCTTGGCTCTTGCTCTTGGCTCTTGGCTCTTGGCTCTTGGCTCTTGGCTCTTGGCTCTTGGCTCTTGGCTCTTGGCTCTTGGCTCTTGGCTCTTGGCTCTTGGCTCTTGGCTCTTGGCTCTTGGCTCTTGGCTCTTGGCTCTTGGTCTTGGCTCTTGGCTCTTGGCTCTTGGCTCTTGGCTCTTGCTCTTGGCTCTTGCTCTTGGCTCTTGGCTCTTGGCTCTTGGCTCTTGGCTCTTGGCTCTTGGCTCTTGGCTCTTGGCTCTTGGCTCTTGGCTCTTGGCTCTTGGCTCTTGGCTCTTGGCTCTTGGCTCTTGGCTCTTGGCTCTTGGCTCTTGGCTCTTGGCTCTTGGCTCTTGGCTCTTGGCTCTTGGCTCTTGGCTCTTGGCTCTTGGCTCTTGGCTCTTGGCTCTTGGCTCTTGGCTCTTGGCTCTTGGCTCTTGGCTCTTGGCTCTTGGCTCTTGGCTCTTGGCTCTTGGCTCTTGGCTCTTGGCTCTTGGCTCTTGGCTCTTGGCTCTTGGCTCTTGGCTCTTGGCTCTTGGCTCTTGCTCTTGGCTCTTGGCTCTTGGCTCTTGGCTCTTGGCTCTTGGCTCTTGCTCTTGGCTCTTGGCTCTTGGCTCTTGGCTCTTGGCTCTTGGCTCTTGGCTCTTGGCTCTTGGCTCTTGGCTCTTGGCTCTTGGCTTCTTGGCTCTTGGCTCTTGGCTCTTGGCTCTTGGCTCTTGGCTCTTGGCTCTTGGCTCTTGGCTCTTGGCTCTTGGCTCTTGGCTCTTGGCTCTTGGCTCTTGCTCTTGGCTCTTGGCTCTTGGCTCTTGGCTCTTGGCTCTTGGCTCTTGGCTCTTGGCTCTTGGCTCTTGGCTCTTGGCTCTTGGCTCTTGCTCTTGGCTCTTGGCTCTTGGCTCTTGGCTCTTGGCTCTTGGCTCTTGGCTCTTGGCTCTTGGCTCTTGGCTCTTGGCTCTTGGCTCTTGGCTCTTGCTCTTGGCTCTTGGCTCTTGGCTCTTGGCTCTTGCTCTTGGCTCTTGGCTCTTGGCTCTTGGCTCTTGGCTCTTGGCTCTTGGCTCTTGGCTCTTGGCTCTTGGCTTCTTGGCTCTTGGCTCTTGGCTCTTGGCTCTTGGCTCTTGGCTCTTGGCTCTTGGCTCTTGGCTCTTGGCTCTTGGCTCTTGGCTCTTGGCTCTTGGCTCTTGGCTCTTGGCTCTTGGCTCTGGCTCTTGGCTCTTGGCTCTTGGCTCTTGGCTTGGCTCTTGCTCTTGGCTCTTGGCTCTTGGCTCTTGGCTCTTGGCTCTTGGCTCTTGGCTCTTGGCTCTTGGCTCTTGGCTCTTGGCTCTTGGCTCTTGCTCTTGGCTCTTGGCTCTTGGCTCTTGGCTCTTGGCTCTTGGCTCTTGGCTCTTGGCTCTTGGCTCTTGCTCTTGGCTCTTGGCTCTTGGCTCTTGGCTCTTGGCTCTGGCTCTTGCTCTTGGCTCTTGGCTCTTGGCTCTTGGCTCTTGGCTCTTGGCTCTTGGCTCTTGGCTCTTGGCTCTTGGCTCTTGGCTCTTGCTCTTGGCTCTTGGCTCTTGGCTCTTGGCTCTTGCTCTTGGCTCTTGGCTCTTGGCTCTTGGCTCTTGGCTCTTGGCTCTTGGCTCTTGGCTCTTGGCTCTTGGCTCTTGGCTCTTGGCTCTTGGCTCTTGGCTCTTGGCTCTTGGCTCTTGGCTCTTGGCTCTTGGCTCTTGGCTCTTGGCTCTTGGCTCTTGGCTCTTGGCTCTTGGCTCTTGGCTCTTGGCTCTTGGCTCTTGGCTCTTGGCTCTTGGCTCTTGGCTCTTTGGCTCTTGGCTCTTGGCTCTTGGCTCTTGGCTCTTTGGCTCTTGGCTCTTGGCTCTTGGCTCTTGGCTCTTGGCTCTTGGCTCTTGGCTCTTGGCTCTTGGCTCTTGGCTCTTGGCTCTTGGCTCTTGGCTCTTGGCTCTTGGCTCTTGGCTCTTGGCTCTTGGCTCTTGGCTCTTGGCTCTTGGCTCTTGGCTCTTGGCTCTTGGCTCTTGGCTCTTGGCTCTTGGCTCTTGGCTCTTGGCTCTTGGCTCTTGGCTCTTGGCTCTTGGCTCTTGGCTCTTGGCTCTTGGCTCTTGGCTCTTGGCTCTTGGCTCTTGGCTCTTGGCTCTTGGCTCTTGGCTCTTGCTCTTGGCTCTTGGCTCTTGGCTCTTGGCTCTTGGCTCTTGGCTCTTGGCTCTTGGCTCTTGGCTCTTGGCTCTTGGCTCTTGGCTCTTGGCTCTTGGCTCTTGCTCTTCGCTCTTCGGCTCTTCGCTCTTCGCTCTTCGCTCTTCGGCTCTTCGGCTCTTGCTCTTGCTCTTGCTCTTCGGCTCTTGCTCTTCGCTCTTCGCTCTCTTCGCTCTTCGCTCTTCGCTCTTCGCTCTTCGCTCTTCGCTCTTGCTCTTGCTCGCTCTTCTGGCTCTTCTCTTGGCTCTTGGCTCTTGGCTCTTGGCTCTTGCTCTTGGCTCTTGGCTCTTGCTCTTCTCTTGGCTCTTGGCTCTTGCTCTTGGCTCTTGGCTCTTGGCTCTGGCTCTTGGCTCTTGGCTCTTGGCTCTTGGCTCTTGCTCTTGGCTCTTGGCTCTTGGCTCTTGGCTCTTGGCTCTTGGCTCTTGGCTCTTGGCTCTTGGCTCTTGGCTCTTGGCTCTTGGCTCTTGGCTCTGCTCTTGGCTCTTGGCTCTTGGCTCTTGGCTCTTGGCTCTTGGCTCTTGGCTCTTGGCTCTTGGCTCTTGGCTCTTGGCTCTTGGCTCTTGGCTCTTGGCTCTTGGCTCTTGGCTCTTGGCTCTTGGCTCTTGGCTCTTGGCTCTTGGCTCTCTCTTGGCTCTTGCTCTTGGCTCTTGGCTCTTGGCTCTTGGCTCTTGGCTCTTCGCTCTTCGCTCTTCGCTCTTCGCTCTTCGCTCTTCGCTCTTCGCTCTTCGCTCTTCGCTCTTCGCTCTTGGCTCTTGGCTCTTGGCTCTTGGCTCTTGGCTCTTGGCTCTTCGCTCTTCGCTCTTCGCTCTTCGCTGTATCATCAACAAGAATCACTCATCTTCATCATCAACAAGGATGGTCGATCATCATAATCGTCATCATCAACAACAAAGATAATCAATCATCATCATCCAAGATAATCAATCATCATCATCTACAACAACAACAAAGATAATCAATCATCATCATCCTTAACAGACATCATCATCATCAACAAACATCATCATTAAGAAATATAAACAAACATCATTAACAAACATTATCAACAAATTCATCAATGTACATCATGAACACTCATCATCAACATGACCATCACCAACACATCAACACATGAGCAGCTTAGCAATGTCAATGTCATAGGTAACTTTTAACTTCTCCGTCATTCAGTTTACTTAGACAACTGTTATTTTAATACTTCCCGACATTCTCACTTACGGTTCGGATTCTGTCCAGGGAGGTTCACACTAACTAACACACATATCTACACTTCCTTGAATAATCTTTCTTGAAACTTCCTTCAATATTCTTCCTCGAAAACTCTCCTAAGCTGGGGGCCGCTGGGGTGACGAGGCCAACACCCCCTCCCCCCTTCCACATTTCTATCATAACGACCGCCACTCTACATTATGTGTCTACTCACAGCTTTACCTTCTAATCTTATCATTTCGCCTTCTGTCTTACATGAGATCACATCAAATACTAGTGGGGGATCCATGCTGTACACAGATAGCAAATAAAATCAATAAAATACAATAAATAAAATAAAATCAGCTAAAATTATCTCACGAATACAGTCGGGATAGAAATGTAATCACAACATCAAAACGCGCCTTCACAATGATTCGCAAAATGAAAGAAGGAATAAAATCCCTAAGTCAAACACAGTTGTAAACACTTCAAGGTGTAAGCCCTAGTTCAATCAAGGCTATTCGGTAAACAACTATACTTAATCATCAATCAAAGCAGTGGGTGTACACACATCTCAAATCCTAATCTTAATAAACACAAACAAGCCCACAATGGCAATTCCTCTCTAGAGATGCAATAAACACATCAGCAATCCTAACGAGCAAACAAACAGCAATCAGAATCTTTAAATGTAATAATAATGTGAACACTACAATCATCAAGATTTAAAGTTCAATATAGGTTGAACAACCAAAAATTTTTTTCTTAAAACAATAGAATAGAGAACCTAATGGGGAGATAATCACAAGCTCATACACTACCAAACTTCCTCCAATAAACACCACACTCAGGGGTAAGGTGAAGGTAGCAGGGAAAGAAAGACAAACTACAGTAGAGACAGAGGCTATGCCCTTACTACAGGTAGAACTTTACAGACCCGTAGACCCCTGGAGCTGGAGACGGGGAATAAAACGTGAAAATTAACCATAAACATCAACAGAAAAACCACGTGACTCCTCAAAGGACAATCCTTCCACACAACAACTGTTTACAAGACAGACAGCCCCACAATCACCCCGGGGTCACCACTTGTCACGGACAATCACAGTCGTCACACTGAAAAATAAGAATAAGTCGAAGATAACACTTACAATTCCGTCATCTGCCATCTGCCATCCAGATGTAGGATCCTCTCACGAACCTCAGCGCTAGGAATGCTCCTCCTCCACCCAATGGCGGTCCGGTGGCGTAACGGTTAACGCCTGTCACCAATACACTGAAGCTTGACTATCCTGGGTTCAGCTCTCGTCTCGGGCATGCTGTTCTTTCTCTGCAAAGTGACATCTGTTTACAGGGCTGGCTGCCTTGCCGTGGTATAGTCTTTGTTGCTGGCTCGGCGTAAAACACAAATTCCCCCTCCTCCTCCTCCACCCACTCACTACCAGGCAGATTCGCTGTCACACTAGCAACTACACTAACACACCACTGCACATATTTGCATGGAAACACAAATGCTGGTCGACACTTCCAGACTCTTTGGCCAGGACATTCGTGGAAACGTCGACAGGATGCTCGATTCCTCCGCGACCGACAAAGGAAGCAACTCCAGGGCTACCCGGATCGGTTCGAGCTACCCAGCCCTGCCTCGGTTGTAGTCACCCCTGGGTAGGTCCGGTGTAGGTAGAAGGCTCTCAGGCCCTCCTGTAGTTAGGGATCCATTTCAGCAGGTCCTCCTTAACTGTTCCTCCACATGAGTTCCTGCAACTTAATTACTAATTAGACTATCATTCACTGCTACTATTAGTCTCCCTGAGTTAAACTCATCACGTGATTTCTTACTGAACGTTAAGATTTTTCTCTTGAAACAATTTAACAATGCTTTTACTGTGAAATCAGAATTTAGAATTCAGAACAATATAAACATATTTGTTTACCTTTACTCGGCATGGCACTAAATGCACAGACTCCCCTGTCTGTATTTACACCTGTACAGGTAGGACCAACCGTCTCGGCGCCTGCGTTGGGAATGTCACACACTGTTCACTGAGCGAAACACCTGGAGGTGAGCTGTCGTTACTAGTGTCACGTGTCATCAGTTATCTTATGCTCCTGCACGGGGTTTACGAATTAGACTCTTTTTTCTCTTTTATTCTCACGCGGTACACACACACACACACTCGTACACACCGCGAACTACGCTTACAAGCGAAATAAGACATTTCCCTGACACACATCATCCTTATCTGTAACTAGCACTTGTTTTGCTTAGTACAGTGAAGGTTGGCTGCCCTGAGTTCAGTTCTCGTCTCAGGCACGCTGTTCTTTCTCTGCACGTGGCATCTGTTTACAGGGCTGGCTGCCTTCCGTGATATAGCCTCAGTTGCTGACACGGCGTAAAACACCAGTTCACCCCCCCCCCCCTTACAAGTAAATCACACTGGAAACGGAAGCATGCACAAGTTGACTTTTTCTGTTCATTTATTCCTCCTGGTCTTTCCTTTTACATTCTGCCCTTTTCTGTTGAAAGATGAAGTTACGTTTACACCAGATAAAACCATGTCTTTAATTATAATAATTTATATGTTTGATATCGAGTCGGTTATTAGCAGTGATAGTGTGTGGGATAACCGTTACCGACAACCCTGATACTTAGTTGTAATACACACACACACACACACGCAAGCACGCACACAAACAAAAAGAATAAATAGACAGAAACGGGAGACAGACGCACGAGTTGAATAGACATTAAAAGATTTTCGTTTCGCTGAAATTTTTATGAGGATCCCACAGCATAATAATTTTCTTTCAATGGAAAACAAAAGCGAAATGCGCCTCGGAGACGATGCTCGCGATCTTCACTAATGTCACCTTCTTGTAGTTTAACATCGTCTCGGTTGTTTTGGGCCCTCGTTTATTTTACTTTTACCTGTCATCAGTTAAAAATGAGGAAACCATTGGAAAAAGCATTGTCTCGTGTAACATCACCAAAAAACCGCAATCCTATCAGCGAGATAAAGTAAAAGACGAACACGTAAGCGATGTATATCAGACTCTTCCATCGGTTACACAATAGTTACGGAACAACTAAGTGCTTGTGTTCTTTGGGTCGACAACTCCTCTCATCTTCAAAATACAAACCTTCCGCAAAACACAGCCACTGTTGAAAGCAAACTAAAGAGAAAATTAGCTGACAGGTCTCTTGTCTGTTGTGTTCAGAGTAACCTCTACTTGCATTAATAGTGTTGTCTAATAATATTTTTATATTTTTTTCATGATGCGGAGATGGTTTTGTCAGTAAAGGTTTAAGTTCGAGTGTGTTTACAACAGTGTGTAGCGGTTTCTCTTTCTCCACTTCGTAGTTCAGACTGCTAGAAGTGGAAATTCCATCTGTTTCTTAACGTATATTGAGTTTGCGATGACATTTTGAAGACATCGGTTGCATACGTGCAGGAAATGGCGCAATTATGAAATTTAATAAAATTTTAGTGTTAACTAAATGTTTATTAAATAGATTTATACTCTTCAATATTCAATATTTGATTATTGTTCTTTTTTAGGTTCCTAGTGTTGATCTTTGTTGGTTCAGTCCTGTTTTGTCTCCTGTAATTTGTTTTTCACGAAGTGAGCAAGTATTTTTGCTCACCCGGTGTTGACCAACACGTATTGCGGACTTGGCACCAAAAACACGCAGTTCACTTTTGAAACTAGCTTTGTGTGGTGATTGTGCGATCTTTGTCAGAACTTTGTCTTACAGTCAGTGAAATGCTGTGACGAACACAGATAACATACATTTTATTAAAGAAATCGCCGCTGATTTTTGCTTGGATTACACGGGATTACATTTTACGTTACTGAAGTAATGCTGGTTTAGAAAGAAAAAAAAATTCATTATTTTTTGTTGTTGTAGTTTCTTTGACCATATCGGTGAATTTATTATCTTGATTTACACGTGAAGACGGGAAGAAGGCTTCGTTTCTCTGTGTTTCTAGGGTCAAAGGCGCACAGTAGCGTGGCTAGCGGACCACGACGCCGACCTCTTTGACCGCGAAGTCGGGTTTGGTCATGATGGTGCACGTCGCATCCTCGTCCCACACGCCGTGGTGGATGCGATCCCAGTCACGACTCGTCATCACCCGCAGGTTCAATCTGTACTTTCGGGCTTCCAGACAAGTGTTCTTGAACTGCACCGACTCCATCACGAACTTGTCGAGGCCAATGGCGGTCAGCTTCCAGCGGGAGCCGGACTTGTCAGAGTCAAAGGTGACGACGGGGCCAACCATGGGTTGGTAGCGTGCACCCAACATTGTTTCATTTTCGCCAGAAGGCAGGATTAGCCTGACCAGCAAACTGGTCTCCACATTGCCGTCCTTTCTGCTCATAAACGTGGCGCTCTCCTCGGCGATGAAGATGAAGGGTGTGAAGGTGCTGGCGTCTGGGAGCTTGATGGAGGAGCATGCAGGCGCCAAGGGATCGTCGCAATCTGTGGACACAGACGGAACCATGCACGGACCAGTTCGCCTGCAAATGAAGAAAGTTTTGAGGGAAATGGCGAGCAGACCCCTCGAATAGGCTACACTGAACACACAATGGCATTTAATCTAAGCCTAATTCTTGTTTCAGAGTTAATATAAAAGTCCTGTCCTTTTATCTTTCCATCATTGGAGGTGTTAAAAAACTTTTCTTTTGGATACACTGATTTGCAAATCTTAAATCTAATTAATATGATTATAAAGTTTATCTTATTCTAAATGTTACATAATTTCTTGTGATTGCAGTAATCGGATGAATTTTATGTTCTGAAGTTTTACTAATTGTCGTTTAACACTGAAAGGAGTGAAAGCAGCATGTGCTGTGATGCTACCACCGTGTACTCGAGTGTGTCTGCATGGCTGCAGTCATGCAATCTCCTTTATTTTCGTGATGTGCGAGTGCGAACGTCGTTTACTGTCAGCAAGGAGTTTTCTCACTCCCACCAAACCCCAAAGCTGAGCATCTTCCTACGTCATTGTTGTGTGATGCTAACACCTTTCTGTACGAAGTTCGCTAGTGTCACGTGACAATACGACTGCTTACCTGACAGGTCAACTTACCCAAGCACTAGACGACCTCGGTGGCCGATTGCTAAGAACAACTTTCCCACCTTCACTACCACCTGCCGATTTTTCAGGTGTCTTAAGATCACTTTGGATGGTTTCTCGGGTACATACTTCTTTTGCTGCTTTGGGGGCTTTTCTTCTGGTGGCTTTTCTTCTGGTGGCTTTGCTTCTGGTGTCGTCATCTGTGATGCTGAAGGCGGCTCTTGCTTGGATGGCATGGCTGGAAATGTTGTACTATTAACTGATGAAAGGTGGGGTGGGGCTGGGGGGTAAAAATGGAAGGAGAGTGAGAAAAGAAGGGAGAAAGAAGAAAAGAGAGAGTACAAATCACAGATATTTCCCTGGAGTAATTGCAAGCACTATAACCCGAATGTCAGTTGATCTTCTTCCACGCATGTCTTTATCAAGTTCTTTATCATGTTCTGACTTCAGCAGCAGCAGCAGGAGCCGATAGATGTAATCAGCAGCTAGGATCTTGTCTACGAATGGAACACATCCTGTGTCAGTGACTGAAATGATCACAATGACGACAATGACAGATGCTTGCTTCTCTTTGTCTTCTCCTGTGCCGGAAAGTTCGACGAAATAAAAAGACAGAAGCCCTCCAAACCCTAAAGAAACAAGATCTGCACTGCCGAGACCGGTTTAAGACCGCGATGCCATGTTGTTGCACACTAGTCTACACTTTCGCTGACGTCACCCCTGTCATGACGTAGTTCACTGCTTTTAGCTTCTGGAGACCTGTGCACAGTGCGCGCTCTGTAGACTTCATTTCTCGTGTGCGGCAAGTAGAATATTAGTGACATGGTTCATGTCTAGAATTCAACATTCACTATTTTTTTTTTCCTTGAAAAAAATCACAAAATATTTTCCTTTGTAATTTTCACAGGTTTTGAAAGGAGGGAAGAAATAAGTCTACCCGAAAATGAAAAACAAATAAAACGATTAAATTTGTAGTCTTAACGTGCTAAAAAGTTGCATTATAAACTGTTCTCATTAAAACAAATACCTATATAGCCTGTAAAATATTAACGATCAACACTGGGAACCAATTAAATCTATTTCCTTTATTTCTTATGGAAAAATTGTTTCGGATAACAACATTTCGGAAACGAACAGCTCTCCAGAACGGATTAAGTTCGTTAACCGAGGTTCCACTGTACACCCGTTTCTTGTCTCTGCAAGATTTATTTACCATAATTTATACATTTATTTTAATTCTATAGACGTTGAATAATGGAGAAGGCGGTCCGGTGCCTGTCACCAATACAGTCCTGGGTTCAGCTTTATAGGGTCGCATATGGCCTTATAGAAATTAATACTGTAATAATAATAATGATCATTATTGAAGAGATGGAGATTTGGAGGAAAAATCCGTTTCTATGCATCGTTTCATCCTCAGGAAGAAAGGTCTGCAGTCAACAAAATAAGGGGGAGTAACCTGTTTGATGCAAAAGTAGAATCTTTGACGTGTTATCTTTTCCTGAATGTTGATAACGCATTTTTCGGTAATAATAAGGTGCTTGGTGAACAAAAATAGAATTATCAAAGTAACCTATTCCTGAATTTGAAGTTTCCTATGCACTCCGAGTATTCAATTTCCTTTTCTTTCTCTTTTCCTCTTTCTCTAACTCAATCCCCACTTTTTCTCTGGTCTCTTTTTATAACAGTATTCTGTATTCTTATTATTAGTTTTTTTATTCACTGTAAACAATATACAAAACATGCATGCCATTAAATGCATTCTAAAACATCTTTCACTCTTGAAACACATTCACTCGATATAAAGGGAAAATAAAGGTAGATGGAGAGGTAGGAAATATCAGAAGTGTGGAAAGAGAGAGGGAAGAAGAGATAGAACTGGTGATGACATCCCAGCTTCTTCTTCTTGTGCTCATATTAATATTTCAGCATATGGCTTCCTAAATGTCTCACATATAAGTCTTAATTATTACTTATTATGCTATGATTCCTGTCTTTACTCTCCAATCTTCAAAAAAGTGTGTATATGTGAGCAGGCCCGTTCTTACCCTCAACGATCACACGGTTTTACTAAAGTCACATATCAATCAAAAGCGCGGGCCCCTTGAAGCAGGCAGATGCTCGTCCGCCTGCCCCTAAGCACGGCTCTGTATGTGAGATACAATTACAGATTAAAGACATGCACATTTTTTTTAACTGTAATTTTTATAGATTGTCATATGAAATAAAGCGGTTTCAAACGGCACTAAGTTTTAAAAGAAACCTATAAGCACACGACTTTCTCATGTGAAGAAGGAATATCTCTTCCCTCTCCCCTTGGCGATCCACTTCCCCAGTTTTAACATCTTGGCGGACTTAAAGGCAAATAAACGTAAATTTCGAAGGGTGTGACCTTAATTTTACAGAAATAACCAACATAAAAAACAACATTTTATATAATAATGTAATTATATCTATAATGAATAAAATAACAAAATAAACAGCAAGTCTACATTAATGCGTATTACAGGCGGACCGTGACGTAAGCATCGTCTGCTGACTGGTCAGGCGTGACAGAGATGCTGTTACTCTCAACGCCCCCTTCCAGCGGCTGATGACGTGTTGTTTTGACCAACTCATCGTCAGCTACGTAAGCAGTGTTCGAGTACTCGGAAGACAACGTGGGTTTTACGTCATCAGGTTTGTTGCCGCCCTTTGCCTTCTTCCGTGCGGCTTCGTACTCCTTATCTCCCTTGGCCTGTTGGTGGTTGTACAAACAGCACAGCATCCCGATGGCGGCGAAGCAGACGGCTGCAGCTATGGAACCTGCGGTCAA
Source organism: Pomacea canaliculata (assembly GCF_003073045.1). Taxonomy (NCBI): domain Eukaryota; kingdom Metazoa; phylum Mollusca; class Gastropoda; order Architaenioglossa; family Ampullariidae; genus Pomacea; species Pomacea canaliculata. The sequence goes on along the minus strand of NC_037592.1, from coordinate 33,647,828 downwards.
AATGATGTCATCGTGAGGTTTGACGAAGAAAATACGTCCCCACAAACATCACCACTCACAAAAAGAGGTCAAAGCCGCTACGTTACTAATTATGACCTAATTAACACACCTAACTATGCACTCTTACAGGCCATTTTTTTTGCCGTTTTCTGTTCATGGTAAATTTTTCATTTTAGTATTATCTCTTATTGCCCTTATTATCTCAAGACCATTTGTCAAGCTTAGAAAATTCTTTCTCCAAGCTCAGAATGTCATTAAAATGTCCTTTCATTGTAGCTCTTTAACCTTCCTCTCCCAGAGGTTAAGTTAGAAAAACAAATTGCAGAGGTCTGTCTTTGATGAGATCGGATCTCGAAAACCCGCAAGAAGTTAACAACAAAATATAAAGAAAAAAAATCTACCTGTGATAAGATTGGTTCTGTACTTAAGAAACAAGTCGCCCCAGTAAGGTCCATTAACGTTGATGCCATGTTGAACCGTGAGGTAGCGGTCTACCGTGTGGATGTAGATCAGACAGTAATACACCCCGAAGTCCACGTCATCCACTTTTCTCACGTGCAACACTCGTCCGCCCTCCAGCACGGCCACCCGACTATGATCTGCAATTGTGATCATGAGAACATCTTTTAAAACAACAATACGTTTACGTGTGTGTGTGTGTGCATTTATGTGAACGTGGGATAATGACAGAAGCGAAAGAAAAAGAAAAAAAAAATTCTTAAAAAAATGGAATGCAATTTTCTCGGAAAATCAAGTTATGGAAAGGAGTGAGAGATATAGAATCTTACTCGTGGTCTCGGTTTGAAGAACCTCCCCGGTTGGTAAAACCCACAATCGTCGAAAATCTCCTGGCTGGACAGTCGAAGGTCAGGATCCTTGGATGTCGCGGGGTCACATGTGAAGTTGACGGAGGTATCATAAAGGACGTTTATTTTATGACCTCTGCATTTCTGAACCGTTGTTACGGCTGCTGTCAATACGATGAGGAGAGCGATCTTCATCATCACTGGCTTTTGAAAAACCTTCAGAAATATAGGAAATCACACACACATACAGGTAGTGAAATAAAAGCCTGTCTGCTTGCCCTTCCGCCTGTCCATCTATGTTTGTGTGTATGTTGTGGTGTGTTGATTTTCTGTATTCCCATATTGTAAAGGCCATTCTAAAGCTGGCAAATATTGTCAAATGTTTGGCGAGGTTATTTGTAAAGGTCACAAGAAACCAGTTGCCAGGTGTAGTATGTGCCATTGTGTATGTTCATGTTTGGCTCTATCACTTTAGTAACAATTTTTTTTTTATGAATGAGCAAAGCTGAGACTGTTGTTGTACAGGAGGTCACAAAAATATGACCATGACCATGTTATCAAAACATTCAGTTGCTAGCAGATGTTGCTACTTTTATCAGTGACACAAGTTCACTAGTGATGACACACACGGCGTTTTCACTCCTAGGAAGCAGGTGAGGATGGAGTTGATCAATCTTCAGTACACCCAAACTCTTTCTGTTTCCTCATCTTACAACTCTGCCCCAGGACAACAACAAAAAGTCACGCCCTTTGCACTCTCACACACTCACACACATACACGGACAATGTGCAGAACACACACGGATCAGACAATGATCAACACGAGACATTTTGTTCTGGTGTTGAAGTGTTTGTGAAATGACATGGAAAATATAATCAAGGATTATAAATGTAAATATGAATGAGAGACATATCCGCAATCGAGGCCGTCATGTCTAACAATCTGTCCACCGCATATCAAGTATCAGGATAAAGTAGAAAAGGATGATAATGAATTATCGATAACGACACGATTAGATGACTACACTTGTCGTGAAGCTTAGTGGACACGTGTTCACTCCACACGTGTTGATCGGACGGCGTGTTCATCACTATAACGAGGGAAGTGAGGAAACTAATAAAATATCTGAGGAAACCCTCTCCCGCCTAAAAAAAGCTAACAAACTGACAGGTAGACAGAAAGATGAATTGAGAACATTCGGTTGTAAAGCATTGTCGCCAAGACGTATAGGTACCTACCTTCTCACAGCTTCCTTAGAACATTAACTGTGTGGCTCATTAAGTTTGAGGTTCTTCCTTCAGTTCTTGTGGTTGATTCGCAGCCTGCAGCCAGTCTGATGTTCACGAGGCTTTGTCACGTGATTAGTCACGATTGTCTGGGGACCTGGGGAAGCAGGTGGGGACAGGCATTAGTCGCGATTGTCTGAGGACCTAGGGAAGCAGGCATGGACAGGCATCAGTCGCGGCCATTGGTCACGCCACCCAGGTGCTGCTCTGATCGTGCCGCCACAATAGTTGCCACATATCCATGGTGAATCCACTTACCTGAAATAACTGAAATAAATCGGTGTCAGAGTTCATTGCATACGGTTAGGAACCTCGTTTTTCTGTAGGGAATGGGTAGGTGAGGACAATGTGACAGTAAACACACAAATAAATAAATAAAATACAGCAGAACAGACTGAGCAAGCGACATACACACAGAGGTCAGCGAATATATTTTTTCTATTACATTCTCGAATAATAATGTGTGCCATCTCACCAGTTCTCAAATACATCTTGGGCAGATGTTCTCCTCACGTTACTATAGTTACTGTATAATTTTTATTACCGCTTTGGGATACTTCAAAAAAAAAAGAAAAAAACGCGTGGCAGTCATGGAGGAGAAAAGTTTTGTTAATAGAAATCCAAGAAAATTTATTTTTTAAGGAACAAAAAGGAGAATATTTTAAAAGATTCAAAAGCGTCAGATAACATGATCGTCAGTTCCTTGTCTTTCTTCATTGTGAGGTTTATTGAAAAAAAAAAAAACGGTTATAACTGTATATCTTTGCGATTTGAAGTTCTCAGTGTTGAGACCAATAATTACCGACCAACGAGCAAACAACAGTTCTACAATACATTATTATTTATCTACCAAAAATTATAGAAGAGTTTGGGCCTTATGCGAACAAGAAGTAGTCAAATCATCGGCGTAGTCTCAAGTGATGACAGAGAGAAGGAGTTAATAATCTGTCGTCCACTTTATCTGGCTGATGAAGACTTTGAGATGTTTCTGTATTTCTCCCCTCAAAAAAAAGTTGAATGTTCCTTTCGTCACTATTGTAAATAACATACAGTAAGTGGAACATCTATAGCATTGATACAGCACGGAGAAATGCACTTAAAAATCCTCCTCCTCCTCCTCCTCATCCTCATCCTCATCCTCATCATCATCATCAACTAACCTACATGCACACAGTCTACACACACACACAACATACATGAAGAGAAACAGCAAACTACTGACTTTCACACATATTATAACAATGCAACAAAGTTTCTTATTGAAAATTTTATTGAATTACATTCCTTTAAAATATAAAAAATCTGTTTAGAGACTTCTGGCTGGACATCTGTAATCACGTACAATACTGATGCATGAAGACGTTAGTTCCTCATTTATCCATCACTGCTCATATGGAACACCATGACTCATACTCACCACTCAGTAAAATAACATGAAACAATACATCACCTATAACGGGAATACGATATGAATTTTTCTGAGTAAACAAATAAAAAACCCAGTTATTGATGCTGGCTATCCCAGAACGATAACTAAACAAAGTTTTAGCCTGTACACACAGAAACCACTTGTATTTGTCTCGTACATTAAAACTTTTCGTAAGGTATTCTTCTTACATACTTTGATAAACTGTATAATAAACTTGGCTTTGATAAGTGTAAGCAAGTGAAGACTCTGATAACCATGGAATAATGTCTCCCTTCTGTACAATAAACTATTTACAAAAATGTTGACTCAATGCATTTATACAAAATAGGATTTTCTTTCGGGCAGCCAGTTCACTGAGAAGGTAACAACACACATTACATGTATGTAACAGGTTACATGCGGGATGTGAATATGGGGATGCCATTTGTAGAACTCATATCTGTGTATGAGAGGACAAGTGTTACCATGATCACAGGCCAGTCGAAAGCAAACACAAGCACACACATCTTACACTCATCTCACTACTTCAAACAAAAAACAAACAAACAAACAAGAAAAAACACCGGCAAAAATTTGCATAAATTTCTCATCTATTCTATAGGAAAGATACTCTTAATACTGGCAACAACATCATAACAACCAAGGCACTGATTTCTCCTGTATCAATAATGTGTACATGAAACAGCAAGTAAGAAAATGAAAGATGTTTACAAACAGAGCACGTTTACGAGAAGATTATCTATCAACAGACGAAGAAATACACAAAAAGAGGAACAAGCAGACGGGGGCGCGAGGTAGACGGTGTGATTAACGTCACAGCCTGTGATCCGTGATCTCGTCTGCTTCTACATTTCCATCAACTGTCGCTGTTGTCGACGAGGTGGTTCCGTTGCCAAACCGTCCTGCCTTCATCTCCACCTCGATGTCGCCGGCGAATCCCTGGTTTCTGCGGGACTTGTCTTCTGCAGGGTGGACGATCTTCAAAGCCGTCCTTCCTCTGTCTCTGGGCCTCGTTGTGCGAGCTGAACCGGAAGTGCCAGATGACGCAGCCCCCACCCACCACAGCTAGCATGACAGCTGCGGCGATGGCACCAATAATGGCACTGTGTCTGCAAGGAATGGCAGTCAGTAAATTACTGACAGTCTAGTGAGGTAACGTAGCTTAAAGGGCCAGGCCAGGCAAAAACACGTGAGTAACTGATTTTTGAATGACTTCTGCTCCAACGGTTTACTGGAAATAAAATCGCTTGCCGACAATCTCTTTTAACACAATTGCTTTGTGTCGAAACATGATGGCTTGACATGTTTCCGTACTCTTGTGCCAATGAAAACAAATCGATGACGATGTTGTGTTTTGCCTTGCCTTGTCCTTTAAATTGATTAATAAATTAAAGCAGACTAAAGTATTACTTAGAAACTTGCATGAACATAGATAAGGGAAGCCAAACACAACAAAAATGAAATCAGACTCAGAAGTCATTGACCTTCCAAACAAAGAAAGGAAGTAAGGCAATGGGGTCTGCTTGCTCGGTAGATTTCTTTGCTGGAAGAACATCAAATAAGGTCAGTTTCTTATCTACACGATGATAGAGGTTAAGCAAGAAATAGCTCAGAAGATATGAAGCACAATAACGATCAGCCGACCTGTACTCAGCTTCTAAGGCGCTGAAGTCCGCGCCATCGATGTTGACCCCCCACTGCGTCACCATGACCTCACCAGTACTGGCGTTGATCATGACGCAGGTGTAGTAGCCAAACTGGTCGTCGTCCACTCTGGTGATGTTCAGCTCGTTGGAGCTGTTGGGGTTGACGAACCTCAGCCGGGTGGGCAGCCGTGACTCGTCCGTAGTGTGGTCGATGGCCACGGCGTCCGGCAGGATCCAGAACATTCGGACGTCTCGCGGCTGTGTGACGTTGTCCGAGCACTTCAGCACGCACGGCGCGTAGTACCTCACTTTGATGTCCTGCCGCTCGGCGTCAGCGGAGTGTGACAGCATCACGATGACCGTTAACCCTGCCAGGGCCAGCTCAGCGGTGCGCAGCATTGCACGGGTGTGGATCCTCCAAATCTGAAGAGGAGAAAATAAGAAAGGGAAAACGATTGTCGGTCTACGTGTCAGCGACGTGAAAATACGGGACGTTTACGTGAGGTTGACGTGAAAATTCAAATCATCTGCGTTTGAGAAACGTGGTAATGCGAGGTTACGAAAATACGAAATGTTTGTGTTTAAGCGACAAGAAAATGCGAGGTTTGTGTTTGAGAGACATAAAGGAGCTTTTCGAGAAACTTCTGTTTCACAACGTTTGTAAGTAAGTGATCCGGTGACGTGAAAGAATTCAAAAGACATTTCCTGACTCCACTTCTTTTTAGCATACGACAAAAACATTCTGTCGCCCAACTGACAAATAAATAAATAAAAAATAAATAAAAACCTTCCTGAAGTGAAGAATCACTCTATCAAGTTAAACATGTACACGTGTGTAATGACCGCGTGTGTGATGATAGAAAAGTAACAAACCAGGCGATAATGAAATTGTGTAACAACTTCTCGACATCTTTTGTTTTCGGCACAGCAAGAGCTCTCAAAGCCGATATTTACCACAAATGTGAATACAAAAGGTTAAAAACAATGGGTTTATGTCCGGCAGGCCTTTTTGTTTTTGTTTGTGACACACACAACCACAGGCAAGCCGCTACTTTCCGACATTTTGCATGAAAAACAATATCTGTTCGTGACTTGAGCCTCTGTCGACTTTCATAAAGTTCATTACCGTTTAGCTAAACAATAAGTTTTAAATAGTGCGTTTGCTAATTTCGTTGAAGTTCTCCTTTTCTGTCAACGGCAATGTCTGATGTCATGAAGCAGATGTGAATGCTTTTGGAAACAAAGGCACCTGTCTCTCTCGATTTCGTCTGCTCTCGTTTGCTCCCTTTATCTTTCACTTTTTAATGTCTAATATTTGCTTTCTTATAGAAGAGTATGTGGTCTAATTGTTTTTTTATTTTTATTTATTCGTATTAAACGCGACGTATGAAGTTCAGGAAGTGCCTCCATGTCCTCCAGATGCACGCCACACATGTGTTGTGATGTGCACGATATTATTCAGTTTTCGACTACCCCTCTGCAAGGACACAAAGACTCAAAAAGATATCTCTAAGCCCCCTATTGTGAACACCCTGCACATGTCGGAGGCCAATGAAAGTAAAACGCCACTTACTTGCAGTGAAAGATGGACAAGCAACTCTTTAACCAATTCTCTCTCCAGACTCCGCACACAGCTTCCCACTTCTCATTCCAGCGTGATCACACACACTGCTGTCTTTGTATCCACGCCGCAGCGAATTGTTTATTCAGGTAGGTCATGCCGTGACCCCGCCACTGTGTGCAGGTCAGCCCTTGACAAGGTGACGGCCAAGAGACAAAAATTATGTCTCCAAACGCTCGACACGTCAAGTCGCATGCAAATGTGTCCGTTCATCTGTCACACGCTGCTGGCTGGTGAGAACAGTTTTTTTCTAGAAGTTCTGAGATAGGCAAGACTGTGTACTTTTCAAGCACAGGCTCCGAATGAATAAGAAGATGAATAATACATCTTACCTGTGGGTTGTTGTTTGTGTCGTGTCCGTGATTAACGATCCTACCATGACGGAGATATCAAGATAAGCGAATGTCGTGTGTTTACTGCCATATACATTTGGAATGAAAAATAATAAGCAAAAATTACACTTAATTAACGCAGTGGTGAATGACTCACAACAGATCTTGTCTCAGATTTCACTGATTTCGACGGGAATCCCTAGGGTCGAGTTGTCATGCCTGTGAACTACGCAGCAAAGTGACAGAGTGACTAACTTGAACACCGTGCTGCCATTTTGTTCATGTATTTAAATCACTTTTAGCCGTCTATTCATTTTTTATATTATTGTATGTTCCCCTCACTCCCCTCCTCCATGTTGTACATCCTAGGTCATGTTGTCACAAGTTGTATCATCTCTTTTCCTAGCTTTCCTCCCTTTTCCCATCCTGCTCTCCTGGATCCGGGTTCACTTGGTCTGGCCGAGATCTGTCTAGCTCAAAACTTTGTCAACAAGCATGATAACGGCTGAAAAGGTTGGCTTATCTGAAACTGATATCCCTCCTCAAATATTACTTCTCTCTACCTTTTCAGAAAGATAACCCTAGGTAGATAAAGGCTGTGTAACATTTTCTCTCGATCACCGACACTGCGTTGTCATAGTGACGTATGTTTGACAAACGGGACGAACGAAGGACAAACAGATGGGGTAGGTACCTCGTCTCCGTCCTCACCTGTAGCCTTATCACCGCTTTATAGTAGGTTAATACAATGATCACAAGACTCGTCGATGAAACCACTAAATATCACGGCAACTATGAACTCCGTGTTCGTGTGCATACGTGCGATGAGTCCTGCTTAGAAAATAAAAGAATTAATAAAAAATATTTTTCTGCTTAATTTCTTGTCTGGCACAATGGCACTAAGAGCAGCAGTTTTTCATCATAAAAAACTTTCTGAACCGGACACATACCAACAATGTCTGGTAATATTTTAGATGAAGTAGTATAATAATTTCCCGTACAATAGCAACATGTTTGTCAATAAATGGCCAGTGAAAAAAAAAACAACAACACCAGCGGAAGGATGATCGAGTATATTCTGTATCCGTTACATCTGTGGGAAGGGCTCGAGTGGATACCAAGAAGAGAATCACGTACCTCCAGGACGTAGACTGCCGGAGTCTCACGTAGACGGCGACTGAAGTAACAATGGGAGGTCAGTAGAAGAAGGGATGTGTTTACCTGACCCTTCTTGAGATATCACACCCTCGCTGACATGTGTTTGGTCTGTTTTGTGGAGCTCAAAATACGTGTGTGTAAGATAGAGAGAGTGTGTGAGTGCATGCGGGTGTGTGCAGGTGTTAATTTTGTGCTGATGACTCTCGCTTTCTCTTTCTCTCTGTCCTGTTCCATGTAGTGTCTTGTTTTGTAGTAACGTAGGACTGTAGCCTTTTTTTTTTTTATCTTTTGAAGGCGAAGAAAAAAAGCATGACTTTTTTTTTCGTTTTATCTCCTTTGTATAGAAAGATTTGTGTCTTCTCTCTCTCTTCGTCTCTCTCCCTCGGTTAGTCACATGTATCATGCAACCGCACTTGTAGACACACACATTGTCACACAAGTGTACGTAACATACATAGAAAGCAAAACACACACATATATATATATACGAACACTCGTATGTGTATGTATATTCCCACACATATATAAGTACACGTACTCGCACATTGATACTCAGATACGCGAACACATACACGCAAACACCTACACACACGTACACGAAGAGACGGATACACGCTTAAACACGCATACGCGTTAATGCTCAGATATCTGGATATGCACACGGACTACATGTACACATACACACAACCCCCTCTCAAACCTATGCGCCTTCACACATACATCTGCGCACGTTCGCACACGCACACTCACCCATCCACCCACGAGCACATACAACCCACCTTTCTCTCCCCCTCACACACACACACTGAGTTGCTGTTACTAGGACTCAGCCATCACCGACACCTCACACTGTTTGCCCGACGTTGGCCAGATAGCCTCGCTGTCAGTCACCTCTCTCCTGATGATAAGTCCTGCCCCTTCCCAGCATGCTGCAGTCTTGTGAGAGGCTCACCTGGTGGCTGTCGCACGGCCTGGCTACATACCTGTGGGAGGGTGGTGACCTTCACACCACACCCGACCCCCATACCCTATTTTCATCTGCAAATAAACGAGTGCACGCGGGGCGTGAAGTGAAGCTTCTCCACCAACAGTCAGTCCACATCTGCTTCAGCTCCGCGCTCTGACACCTGGGATCATGTCCACAATTTGTGTCTGCCTGCTATTTCCGACCAGAGCATCCAAGCTCATTACCAAAAGTGTCTGATTTTCTCGATTAAATTAACTTGTGGATCCCTTCTCTCCCTTCATCCACCACCCCTCCAACACTCACCCGTGTTCACAAAATGAAGCTTTTACCTCTACACATCCTTTTAATGAAAGTCACTAGAAGTAATAATTAAGACAGCAATCAATAGATAAATAAATAAGATATCGTCTATTGCAAAAGAAATTAAGAAAATCAAATAAAATTCATAATTACCAAATTAGCAGTCAGAGAAAACCTGCCACCCTCGCCCCTTCACTAGAAAGATAACCAAGCAAAGGCACATGTCTGTTATTTTCGTCTGCAAATGTTGTACTTATATCAGTTTCGTTTTAGTCCAAGAGTATTCCTCTATGTGTGCGTGTTTGTGGATGCGTGTGTGTGTGTGTGCTTGCGTTGAGTACTCGCGGCGAACTAAAGAGGTGCGGTAACCTTCCAAGCTTGCTAAACACTTTTTATTGTGTCCGACTGGCTCAGTCCCTTCTGGCGTGAATAAAAGGTTAGGTCACTAGAACTGCTTGAATATAATATTGACAAAAGACATGCGTGCAAACAACTCCATTCACTGAGAAAATTCACGAGCAAAGTTCCTTAAAAACTCAACTGTTTACTCAGATGACATGAATATAATCCCGTGATAATTATTGTACAGCTATGTACAAAGCGATGCTATGATTGTACAATACAGCAATTACAGATCACGATAATAAATAGTGCAGAATAAACAATGGAAGAATAAAAAGAAGGAAATGAAATGGGGGTGGGTGAATGAAGTTATAGTGCAGTTGTTTCCCTTGTTCGAGTGACGTATGGACTGGTTTTAGACTGACATTCTTTCTGTCTTCTTCTCTCTGTGTTTGTGTGCGCGCTTGCGTGTCTGTGTGTATGTGCTTGCATACCCGTGTGTGTGTGTGTGCTTGTGTGTGTATGCTTGAATCTCTCTCTTTCTCTCTGTGCGCTTGCATGTCTGTATGTGAGGACAAATGTAAATGAAGTATTCTGAAAGCGAAATATAATTTTACAATTTCATTATTCCTGAGTTATCCAGTAAGATCAGAAATACATAACAGCATTTGATAAGATATCTACAATCCTTGTAATTATTCACATCTTTGTTCTCTGTACACACACACCCTTCAAGATCTCTCGGCACTGAATTGTTTCATTTCTAAACAGTAATCAAATTGACAAAAGCAGACCAGGCTTAGTGGCATCTCTATATGAAAGAGCCCCAGCTTAATATGTTTGAAAATACAGTCTATTCCTTTTTTTCGTAAATTGTCCGACTCGACAGAAAAAAAGAAACATTTCACAAATGAGTGCTCTTCTCGTCATAGTTTGTGTAAACGTGATTTATCTCCCCTCCTTCACTCATGGTGGAGAATTCTGTCCCCTGGTCGGAGAGTCCGTTCTGTAGCTGGTGATGGCGGGCCATGGCCATGAGTCGGGCCTCACGCTTGGCAGCCAGCACCTCCTTGCTCTGGTAGCGGAACTTGTAGAGCAGACATAGGGTCATCAGAGGCACGAGGAGGATGAGGGCGCAGATGCCGCCCACCATCAGATGGTCGCGGTACTCGTCAAACGGCTCGCGGTACATTGGCCCTCCGATGTTCAACCCCCGCAGCATGCGACCTCTCTTCTGAATTTTCTGTGCACTGGGAGTAAACATGAAAAGATCAGTTAATTAAAACAGTCGGAACTCCTCAGACTGCCCATTGTAATTCTGCACAGAAATAAAATTTCTGTAAACTCTCCATTTCTGATGACTCCCAACTCCCCACAACTCCCTGCTTTCTTTCCCAATCCCCACAACATCCTGCTTTTTTTCGTACAAAATGAAATTTCGATTTTTTCCCTTCCCAGCTTCTTATCATTAAGCGTATTCCTTCTTCAGATCTTTGTTGCCTTTGTCTTCTTGTTGAATTTGGAGAGTCTTGTCCATGTAAACGCACCAAGTGGGGAAGTGAGTTATAAAATATATTGTTATTATTGTTATTTTTCTTATTATTATATGTGTGTTTGAGGAATAGAGAAGGGACGAAATAAATAGAGAGAGTGTGTATGCTAAAATCTAGTTCAGGTTTTGTCGTGACTGTTAATATCTGAATCGTGTAGTAGGCCAGCTTTCACTTGACTTTTGTCAGGGATTATTTAGCATTAATATTTTCTGATTGAGGGAGCCTGTGTCAGCCTGTTCGTTTTTCTTGTCTCGGGTGAGCAGCATGACACCAACTGCTTCTGCTCCTCTGTTTTCTTGTTGAAACTCACGGAGGAAGCTGGACGCCATGAGTCACTTGTTATCAGCACAACCTTTGACACTTTGAGCCTGAGGGAAGATTATCGCTGGCTCTACGACCATTGATTGTGCACCAGAATAGTCGCAAACTTAAGATGGAAACACAGGCACAATCCAAAACAACTTTGTGCTCCACTCCCACAGTACGGAGAAATATCATTTCTTAAAAATACCATACATGTACCCTTAGATTCCTTTCATCTCTATGCAAGGGCTAGAGTTTTCTTTTTAAAGATCGATAAGTCAACTAAGTAAATAAATAATAATTTTTTTAAGTGGCCAGAAAAGCAAGAAGGGTTTTAACTCACCCAACGCTAAAGTATTAGTTAAGAATAAAGCTTATCAATGTTGTAATAAGTCAGCTGGTGATAAACTCATCTACATCAAGTTAGTAGATATATTTTAGTCTAAGTATAAAAAGAAAAATATCTAAATTTTGATGTAAGTATAGGAGAGCCATATAGTTAAACTCTGATAAAGGTATAGTAAAGAAAGAAGAAAGAAAACGAGGCACCTACTCCGTGTACACGTGACACAGGTAGACTCCCTTGTCGGCTTCCTGCACGTTTTTGATGGTCAGGTGCATGTTGATGACCTTTCCGACATTACTGACGACGTATTTGTCGAGTGTATTTATTTCAATCAGGTCTCCAACTGGCGTTTCCCAACTGGAACAAAGGAACACATAAGAACTGACAATATTTTCAGAGGTACATTCTCAATACTTCCTTTGATACAGTCAAGATTCATTGAGGAGAAGATCACCAGCACATAAGGTGACAACAATCTGAGGGCACAGTCACTACCACAGGGGTTGTAGTTAAGAAGAGGTAAGGTTACCTCAAGAGTTAGCAATGGACCATCAGCGATGGAGGTTCCTGTAAAGATCTTGGAGCTCGGGTGATAATTAAAAGGACAATTAGGGCGCACTATTTTTGTAGTGATTGTGTACAGATTCAGTGGACTATACTACTTACTTAAATTTAAGTGAAGATCTTCCAAACGGCATCATGCAGAGGCAGAGGTCAACAGCACTGACCTCATGATACGCCACGTATTCCAAGTCACATATAGGACAATATGTTAATTCTGAGTACAAACTTGACATCTTGATTTCGATCTCCTTTTTATGCATGACGAAGTTTTAGCAATAAGGTGGGTGTGTTCATCCAGATACGTGAGATAATCTCTTGCACTCAGTGTCCAATTATAAGGATAAAAAATTGCACTCCCCGACGCAAGTTATTGCTTTCTTCTTTGTTGCCTGTCTCAATGGCTTGGTGTTTAATGTGCAGCATGTTTATTTTATTGCACTCTTGAGACTTGTTTATTGCTCTGGATTTATTTGATGTCTTTATTTAATATGATAGGCCTTCCTCTAACCTTGGGGCAAGCCCACGCCTTCTCTCGCTGTTATTTTATTTATTTATTTATTTATTTATTTTTGGTGTGTGTGTTAGAGAGTTGTGTGAGAGAGAGACCACTTCTCCTTCTCTCACTCTGTATGTGTGTTAGAGAGATAATTGAGTGAGAGAGAGAAACAGACTTCTCATTCTCCCTGAGCGAAGTATTACGAACAGACTGTACACTTCATCAACGTGCAGAGAAGGTGAGTGCTGTTTGTGCTGACAACAGTCACAGTACATAAACCGGAAGTTCCTAATACGATCATTTTCCGCGCATATCTTTTGCGCACCTAATTATTGGAAGGGGAGGTGGAGGTGACAAAATGGATGGATCCCTGCTTCACGACTATGGTTCCTGTAGTGCAAGGAGTCATTCCATAAAATTATTACACAAATAAATAAGTTCAGACCGTACCAACTGAAAATAATAAAATATGTATACCATGTCTCTAGATGAACACAATATAGTTCACAAAATATTATTTTTCTTACAGAGGTGCTGTAAACTAAAAACTGCTCTCAGAGTTTCATTTGGTGCTTGTCTGTCGTTGTGCTGAAACCAGCAAATTCTTGTTCAATGTGCACTATGTATACCAAATACGTATTAAAAAAAACAGTGATATCGCTAAACTATCGAAAGGGCACCGTGTGGTGACCCGTCGTTTGTAAATCATGTCAAGCGGGGCTAGAACATGTGATATCCATCACATCAACTATTTCTCGTCACCGATGGGCGACCTGAAGCTCTCCTAAATCTCGGGGAGGTCACTTTCTTTCAGGTGTTTGGCAAATTTATGGCCCTCTCCATCTTCAAGAGCTCTTTAGAATCGCCAGTCACTTCTTGTTCGTGATACATTTGCTACTAGACTTTAAGGGTTCTGCTGGTCCTGATCCTGCCCCCACACTACGCCAATGGCAAACTTACAGTGACCATAACTGTTTCTTTGCAAGCTGGGTAGAGATTACAAGTCCAACCATACTATTTCAGTAACACTGCTGGTCTACAGAGCACAAAAAAAACCCCCAAAAATTGACTAGTTTCCAAAGTAGGATGAACTTGACAGTGATGTAGCTAAGTCAGAAGTCCTTAAAAAATCTGTAAACAATTACAGGTGGGCTTCAAAAACAAAAACTTTTATGAGCAGTTCGTGAATTTGCATGTGGCAGCTTATGGTTGCATGCAAATTGAGTCAATCGTGAAATTAGGAAATCACGAAGACAAGGTGGGTAGCGGGAGACCTGGGCAAGAGTGAGGTGTGGGTGTGTCTGCTGTATACTCACACCACGAAGTTATATGGCTCGAGAATGAGACTGGAATCGTTGCACACGACAGTGAAATCCTCGTCAAGGTACGACTGGAAGCCCCACTGTGGCTCTTGGGCAGCAGCCAGGCCGGTGACCAGCAACAGAACCTGGACCACAGCTTCCGGTGACATGGTAAACACACGAACACTGACAAAACAGAAAATTAAGACAAAGAGAAAGTGAAAGAAACATTTTATTATGAATCAGACCATGGTTCATATCCCGGGGATGCTGCCGCTATTTTTCATGACAACAACAACAACAACAACAACAACAACAACAACAACAACAACAACAACAATCTTTTCGAGAGCAGGGGCAAATACAGACGTAACTGTGCAATTCCGCACAATACAGTAACTGGTGTGTGTTTGTTAGAGACAGATGAATGTACAAACAGACAACGACAGCGACTATGTGCGAGTTGTCGAGCTAGTGAGAGATAAGAGTTATCCAGATCGCTAAACCTTTCAAAGGTCATGGTCGTATTATCGGCGACTGTTATTATGGTGACGGAATTTCTTCAGGTATTTTAAAGTGGGGTTAGGGGTGAGGAGAGAGGGAGACCAACAGCTGATAAACGACATTCTACCAAAGCATATCCGGTTTTATTGAAGAATCTCACTTTATTGACAGAACTAGACAAGAAGTGGTGGGGACGATCCCAGAGAAAGCACTTCAATCATGAACATCCAGCTCGCTCAGTCTCTGTCTGTCAGATATGTACAGGTAGATTCTCACTACTTCCATCCCATAATTTTCCTTTGTCATTATTCCTCCCCCTCACACCAGACATATAAGCAGATCCCTCCCCTCTGTTGTTGTTAGCCCCTCAGCCCACGCGATTCCCCTGTACACCCGATGAACCACCTACTCTTCCTCCACCTACCTCTGACGTGAGGGTGTCGTTAGGTACACAGTTTGTTGCTGTCGTTTGCCCATTATCAGTAGAACTTTCACAGTTTAAACCCCGATCCTCTACCAGCCTGCCCTACCTTCAGGGTTTACTGTACGTGACTAGTGGCGTCACACGGACTGGGCCCGTCACATTCCGGATGAACATGTTTATGAGCACAAATCTCTCCTTTCCCAGTCGCCCTGACCTACATCCTCAAGAAGACTCGACAATCTCAAACGTAATCTTCCTCGTAATCCATGTTACCTGCCGCACTTGACGATGACTTCCATGCAGGATGTATGTGTGAAGGTCCCGGTACAACGGTCTGACGATCCGACTGACTTGTCGCACAAAGAATGGCGGTTATAGCTGACTTCTTCTTTAATGAACTAATGTACCATTGCGAGTGTGAATCTTAATGAGACCTTAGTGTGATGTTAATGGTAACAACCACCATGAATATGGTGGTTTGTTGAGGTGGTGGGAACTGTTGCCCTCGTGGAGAAGAAAACACGCTTTAATACGTAACGTCGACAAAATGATTTATCGAAATAAGAAAGTTCATACTGTCTGCACACCTCACAGCTTTGTTACACACGGTGACAGCTGAGTTTATGTCCATAGTTGCTGACATATCTTTCTCTCTGCCGTCGACCCTTCCTTTCTTTCTAGTTACCTACCTACTGCTGTTTGTTTTTTTGTCCGTCTACTAGAGATGCATAACTCAGGGGGTTAGCTATGTCAACAAAAGGCAATTGCGTCTGCAGTTCCAAGTGTTGTTGTACAATTCTCGGTGAAGTCTCGGGCTGTTGGAGGTGGTAGTAAATAGAGCGGGCGTTACCTCCAATGTTTTGACACACGGCGAGTGGGAGGGGATAGGGGAGGTGAAGGGGACTTACCAGGCTTGTTTTAGGCGTGTCCTTATGTCTCCAGTTTACACACGCAATATATGTTAATCCGACAAAGAGCTAGCAGTCGGCCAGAACGGAAAAGATAATAATAATGAGAACTTATATAGCGTGCTTACTCAACATACGTTAGTCTCATGCGGTTTACTGAATTTTTCTACACTTTTACTTATTGTAAAATGTCTCATGTCTCAACCCCCTCCATTCCAAACACACACGCACACACGACAGATATTTCCACAGTTTAAGGAATTACAAATAATATTATTGAAAGCCCTACACATGCTCAAGAAGCTGATAAGACATAATGAGTTCTAACTTTGAGATCAATAGAAGCCCTTGACCTTAATGTGGGTTAGGTGGGGAAAACACCTCTCCATGTCAGGTAAGCTGCGTGAGAATATAAGTAGCACCTATTGTGAACACTTCTACTCATGATTCAGGTAAACACAGATCAAATATTGAACCTCACTGCTTGATGTATTCATAGGCTGGCTTTCAAAATGTCCATGTCCACTTGTCCATACGAACACAGGTATCAATCTCACGCTTTATTTTCTCGTAATTGTATAAATTCCTACTTTTCTATCACGAAAGTGTAATGTTACCTCTCCTCCTGAGCAATGTAGAGAGATTTCATAGGTTTAGATTTCCTAAACCCACCTGCTGGAAAAAGGAAAGACTAAAACCTTACCTGTATCAGTGACAAATCCCTCCCAGCAGACAGCTGTTGAATTTCCAAGTTAGTCACCAGGTTGCTGTCCACAAAATAAAATCAGTCGAGAAAACGGAAATTGTGGCTAAAGTAGGTCTTAGAAGAGACACCTCAGTGGAGTGTGTGAGTGAGTATGGAGGTAAAGCCGACTAAGACACACCTCGCCTGTGCCGACCTTTAGCACGCGGTAGACGGAGCTCTATATCCTGGATTGCCGGCTACCACTGTACATGTCCGGCTACGTACACACAACGGAGCCTCGACTTCAATCACTCGCTGGCCCTGAACGATAAGAAGCTAGGGACAGAAGGCTAGACCTGAGGGATGGTCTGAGTGGTGTAGAGGGGAGGGGAGGGGATAAAGAAAGAATTAATCAATGTCAGAGATAACAACATGATCGATTTATGTTCGGAACTACAAGCATTTATTGCCGTAGATGTCTAACCAGGAGAGTGGTCCAATGGAGCTCTTTCGCTGTGAGGAGCAGAGTGGAGGTAGCTTTCTTCGATGTACGTCGTAATAGTGAGAGTTATGGAGATAAAAGACGATGTGACATGTGATGAACCTTAAACCGCATTTAGAGGAAATCCGGTAAACTAAGTCAAAGAGTTGCAGGACCGGTAAATGAGGTATGCTATAAAAAGGATGGGGCAGAATGAAATATAAACAAGAAAAGGCAATCAAATCTGTCTGTTAATACATAAAGAAGCAGATCATAGAAGGATGGGACCAGCGGGGGAGCGAGTGGAACGTCTAGACCCTAGAGAGTAAGTTCTTGTTTGCTGTTAGCCCCCTCCTGCCTCGGGAGTTTGTTGAGAATCGAGTAATTTAATATACACAACCTCACACACACAAAAAAATGTAAAAGCTAAGAAAGAGGCATTTGTTTCATTCTTTTTACATGAAGTATATATATATAATATTTGCATAACAAAACTGCATAAGTACTAATCTGGTTAACTATGCATTACATCTCCAACTCAGTAGTATATTAAATTCTTTACCGTTCAGTCGATTATTGTGGGATTCAACAGCTACTGCCACATTTCATGGAAGGAGACCTCTCACACCTGCACACCTGGCAACAAAAAAGGTGGCAGAAGACTTCAAACGAGCATTTACAAATGAGTATCAAGACTCTGGGCGGTCTTGTGTACAGCAGTCAAGCGCTAGACATCAAAACAGTTGGGATCAGATTCCTCTGTTTAAATCTTGTGTCAGGCAGGCTGGTTTTTTTTTTTTTTTCTTTTCGTGTAACACTTGTTTTCAGGTTGGACTGTTCTGCAATATGTTGGTGGTTCTGCTTTAAATACCAATTCCCAGAACTCTGTCATTTGCTGGACAGAACGGTGTGACAGCCAGGAGCAGCCAAAACAGTCTTCCAGCGCTTTACTTTGCAAATATTTCAAAGCGATTCCATTCTTCTAAAATTCCATTATTAAAGGCTTGGGTTAGCTTCACGATCAAACTTGTATGAAGGGTATTACTTGAGGCATAGAGACCTGAGACCTGACAATGAGAACACAGGCATTCGAGAACAAGAGCCTGAGGATCTCACACATAGAACACAGAACAAAGGACTTTGTAAGAAACAAGGTGACCACACTCGTAGAACATCAGGAACCGCTACTTTCGAAAACGTTTTGCACTCAGTGTCTCTAAAATACTCATTCAGAAGACATTTTTTTAGACATTGAGTTTTATTCATTCACCTCTTGGGGGTATGGAGTAGTTGACATTATTTACAAATAGTAGTTTATCTCATTCAACATCCTCATAAACTTTAATAAAAGCTAATCTGTCAATGGAATATAAGAAAGGAAAGCATAATTATAATAAGGATGGCAATGAAGTTAACAATAACTTTATTTGTGATAAATTAACATGACTTAAACCAGCAACATTACTTATCAAAGTTATTACAAATAATTTCTAAAAATTCGATAAGTTTTCTCAGTACATGTTTTTTGTGGAGAAGAAGAAACTATTAAATTTAGCTGTAATAGGATTTATTAAAAAAAATTACGAATTAATACTTTTCCTTTCATTCTTAAAGTAATCACAAACAAGAGTGTAGTAAAATTCTTTTTCACTATCGCAAGCTATAAATGTAGTACAGTGTCCTTGTGATCTTGGTGTATTGCAGTCTGGACTGGAAGATTATTATTTAAGGTTCTCAACTTCAGATATGTTACACAGTCCTTGTATGACAATAGAGTAATATAATTTCCACAGTAGAAAGAAGCTTTATATATTCTGTACTTCTATGTCTTCATACGATTCAGAGAACCGTTTCTAGATATACATGTTAAATAAACATCTTGCAACCTTACAACGCAACGTGTTTTGTTCTCTTGTCCACGCCTCGGATCGTGTTATGTGTTCAGTCTCTCCGAAGTTGTCTGAAACAGTTTTCTACCCTTGTTGTGACATGTTCATACCTGTTCTTACAGTAACGTTTTGGTGTTGTTGCCAAGTTTGAAACACGTTCTATCAAAACAGTATTGTACAGCAGGTGTAAAATCGTTTAACTTTTCCCCTTTGAAGTTCGTGGCCATGATACTTATCCGGACAGCGAGGGTGGATCGTTGACACCCCTGACCCATAAAATAATGGCAAATGTCAAAATAGTGAGACCAAGAGAGGAAGAGGGGGTGGATTGGAGAAGATTTATTCTCTATTTGTATGGGAATGGCTATTTATGTGTTGATTTTTTTTACTGCCGAGAGAGTGTATGAATGATGTGTACAGCTCAAGAACCAATCACAGATTTTTACCAATTTTTACTAGTTTCTTGGGTGCGCCGGAAAAATATCAGTGTCTACTGATAATGGCTAATGCGCATAATGCGATATACATATATAGTAGTATGGAACATATAGCACACACACACACACAGGGAGGGTATAGGCTGGCGATGGGGGGTAATCACTGGCCGAGAGCGGGAGGGGGTCGACTAGCGACAGGGTGTAGGTGTTTCACCGAGAGCTAGTGTGTTGTGTAGAGTTTCGCCATTGCCAGCATCATCGACTGGCGTTGGAATAAAACTACTCAGAACCCACGAAAGTATTGTGTTTTGTTGTTGTGGAAAGATTGGGGGGAGATCACCCGCATTTACCCTGCTTATACTCCATTAATTCTCTTACCTTGGCAAACTTAATTAGCAAATTTTAATGTGCTAATTAGCGGTATACGTAGTTCAGTAAATAAAATTTTGTTCAAGCAGTACAGTTGGTTTTTTGGTAGGTAAACTGTTTCGAATTATAGTTTCTTCATTGAGTGGTGAAGGGATTAATTAAGGTAGATGAAAAGAGAGAAGACCGGATCGAGTACTCAGAGAGAGAGAGAGACAAAGAAAGAAAAAAGCCAGACAAAACAGCTCTTTGAATAGAGAAAATACCTTAGTCTACGAGACGAGAGCGTTGAACTCAGGCATTTACGATCTCTGCATGGGTGAGAGGCAAGTGCTTTATCACTACACCACAAGACCGTCAGTGGAACCAGACTCGGATCATCCTGCTTATAACCGAGTTCGCTGCTTATAGAAGACATTCAGTGTAAGTTGAAGGCTACGTACGTTTCTCAACTCTTCCGTGCTTCAACAGCCTCAAGAATGTCAACACCCACGAATGGTGTACCTTTCCTGCACACACACACACAAAATAAGAGCCCGGTGGTTCGCGTGTAATTAAAATGGTATTTATCGCGGCCTGTGAGTTCGACTGAGTGCAACAGTATTCATGCAGACAATACAGACCTGTGATTGGGATCGCTGCGTGTCTGCATAATTTCCCAAACAAAAGTTTTGTAGCAAGATTGGTGCACAAAGGACAACATTTTTCGTGCTATCTCATGCAGTGTCTATACCTACTCGATCCCCTTCGTTCAGCAGTCTTTTAACCCCTGGTTTAAATAGCGTGCTCCCAAAGGTATATATATACTGTATATACACTAAGTAACAGAAGTGGCAAAACATTTTGCATTTCTATGGTGTGATGTTATATCTCCTTACCAAGAGATCCCAGTAGGGTTAGTTAAATGGTGCTCATAGTAAACTACTTTTCGATGAAAATAATACACTAACTCAATTCTGCCATATATAGTTGATTTATCTCTTTGGGTATTTTTTTTTCCTTTTACTAAGACCGTGCATTATTACATGATGTTCCTTAATTGTCGTTGTATTTTATTACCTTACGAATCTCATTAATGGGCTGGAGACTTTACTACAGTATAAAAGCTGAAAGTGAAAACTTTCCACAAGTCAGTCTCAACCACCCCAAAGGGCAGGTAAAAGGTCATTTCTTTTCAGGGGAGATAGTCAACACTCGATCGCTCTTGTGTTTGGGAGATAGTAAACACATGCCGGGAATTTCAATGGGTGTGTTGTGTTAGTTTGTGGCCAACTGCTGCGAAAGCTGCGAATGTCTGCGAGCATCTGTTAAAAGAGTTTTCTACCGACTGGATTTCTTTTAACTATCACAGGAATTATAGAGAGACGCTTAAATATTATCTCCTTTTATTGTTGACCTCCCCGTTGCAGAATTTGTCACATCAATAAGAGCCAAAGCCAAAGCCAACGAAAGTTAATTCAAGTTCGAATCAAAATTAAACATGAACTTGAAGTTTTGAAGCTGTTTTTGTTAGAGATAGAGGAAGAAAAAGCCATTTTGAGTCCTTCGTGGTCATATCATGTCAGGTTAATGAGTCAAAATAACTTTCATGTAAATTTTTTCTTTAGTTTTTATCAGACGTCAGTTTGTTTCAAATGCATCCTCCAGATACATTTTGATGCTGATGTTACAATCAACACGAGAAACGTCAACTTAAGCTATGAGCCAGTCAGCAGCAAAAACAGTGCTGCAAAACATTTTTACCTTTGCTACAATTGTAGCTCAGGCAGAGACACCTGCTGTGACATTGTGGAATGAAGAGTCGGTGATCAGAGCTTTACAGTGGGCAAGCTACTGCAGACAGGTACCAGTCACTATTTTGCTTGAGCTTTTAGAACGTTTTTAATATTTTTAATGTGTATTTATAATATTTAAAAGACATAAAAATTTTTGCTTGGCTTCTCAGTTTGTCGGGTGTAAATAAAGCATATACAAAATAAAAAATGTACAAGATGCCAACAGCTTATTTTTTTTGCATTGAATTTAATAGACCTTTATTCCTTCACTTTCTTTTTTAAATATGGCTTAATTTTAGGAATGCAGGTCCTGATGCATTTTACATCCCAGAAAAAGGGGCTAAATTTAGGATTAGAAACAGGGGTTGGGGTAGGGTTATGTTAATCTTTTTGTAAAATTTAATTTGACTTCAGGTTCTGATGTACATTATGGCATCTGTATCAACCAATATCAATACATAATGGGCCTTTCCAAAGTAAAGTTCTTCTGCTACATTGCCTAAAATTAGGTTGTAACTGGTTGAGGTCTTATTATAGCTTGCAGATCGATTGTGTGGTCGACAATTAGCAATTACACTTGAGGAACGACTTAAGGAAATGTCTCATCTTATGGACAATCATTTCCTGTATAATCTGGACCTGCAGTTTCTTGCCCAATCAGTTACTATTCTTATTGAGGTAAAATCACTGCTTTTTTAAAACATAGTAAAAGTATACCTGAGAAGAAAATATTTATTCTGCAAACACGATGTATTTTTTGTTAGCCATATCTTATATTCAAAACATTTTTTCACTTTATGAATTTTAGATGCCCACTATTGTTTAATTTTGCATCTTTTGGATGTATAATTGATATTTTTGCCCTCTGCTGCAAAATTAAAGATGAACAAAGGAAATATAACACATTAAAAAATCTCTTAGAAATGTGTTTCTTTTTAAATTTGTCTTAGAATAACTTTGCAACATATTTTACAAAGTTTCATTCTAATATTTATTGTGTTCGCTTTATTATTTTTATTTCAAAAATGACCTTATTAAATTAAAAAATGACCTTATAGTAAGAGAATAAAAGCCAAATAAATTTAGTTCTTGATGGAAGAAAAGTTAAGAATAAGTGTTATTTTTCAGGCACTAGTTCACAATCCCCACTTACCAGAAAATCTCCTTCTTACTTTAAGGAAAACCTTAGAGAAGCAGTACAGTTCCTATGTGTCAGTTTTGCAGGTAAGCTGTATTAAGTCTCATATTTGCTGATTTCAAAGACAAGCTAATGATACTACAACAAAAAATCTGTACCATTTAGGATGCTGGTAGAATACCCTGTGTAGTTTAGATTTTGTGTTAATAAATGTCAGTTTCTTTGTTCTTAAAAGGACTTTATTGTTTATGTAGACTTCTTTGTCAAACAGCAAAAAGAAGCTTTTTTTGGCCCTTTTCTTTTGCAGCAGTGTTTAACTGCTTCTAGGAGTGAACTTCAGTTCTCCACTGCTGTGACAGTGCACATGAATATCTTAAAGGACAGAATGAAAAGCTGCACAGTATCACACGATGATCCTATGGTTAAAGAACATGGGCGGCTACTCATGGAGAATCTCACTTTGTGGATGGAAGCTGATGGCTCCGAACGGTACATATACTCATCTTGTGGAGAATAACAAAAATCATTAGTACTGTAAAATGAAATTAAGTGTGTTAGTGCAGATAGAAAGAATGTTTAAGAATTTGAAAGCAAGTACTGATGAGCAGCTGCAGATATTCTTACTTATTTTTGAGACAGTTTTGAAAACTTGAAGTTGTTTCTTAGGCGCATCATTGATGTGCATGTACAATTACTTCCCTCTGTGAGGTAGAAGTTCTACTCATTTTACTTTTCGTTGTCTTTGTTCTCTTTCAGGTGTAAAATACAGATTGTCAAAATTGCTAAGAGACTAAGCTGGTGTTCCACTGGTTGGGTGAGCATCACTTTGACTTCCAAAAGTAGATTTTAAAAAAAAGTGTCTTTATTAAAGGTTTTGTTGGGTTGTCTCACCTTTATAAATTTTTTGGGATTAGCTTTTTACAGTTTCTTACTTAGCTTCTTGGTAGATGTGCATTATCAAATAAAGTGCAGAGCATAAAGATAAAGGTGAATGTGTGCTCAGACATGTAAATTAAAAAAAATCAAATGTGCAATGTTACTTTGCAATTTCTGAAAATGGTAAAACAGCTTCTAATTTTAACCATAAATTTTTAATTTATTTTTTTAGTAGGATAGGTGATGAGTTGATTCTTTAGAGTTCTGGTCTTATTAAATTTTGATCATGAAGAATAACTGAACTTATTAAAAACATACAATCTGTATGTTAAAATGCTTGATTGTGAAAGACATTATCTAAATAAGTTTAGATGTTTATGCTTGTGTTATTGTAGAACATCCTTCTGATGCTTATGGCAATCGACATGAGCAAGATTGAGGAATCCAAAAAAAATCATCTAGGTCATGTGATCAATGTAATTGTCAGCTGGTTCACTGAGGAAACCAGGGCCCTTGGTCCTGCATGGTATGTTAATGGACAGAAAACATTGCTTTGTGTGGGAGCATTTATGAATCATGAATGACAATGCATTTCAAAACTTTCTGAAAGAGCAGTTGTGTAAGCGAGAGAATCTTAATGAGTGCTTTCCAGCACTAGATTCTTTTTGCTTCAGATGTTTAAATACCACTTAAAAAAAAAAAAAGCAAGGTGCATGTTTTCAGGGTGAAGCAAATGGCATATTAGATTCAAACCATTTTACCTTTACCATCAGTTGCTTTAAAATTGACTGATGTAATGTTCTTACCACTTTTTCTATTTTTCTTATGCAGAACTAATACTCTTTTAACCACATAAAGATTACTGTATTAAAGGGATTTTTTTGGCAGTTTTAAAAAGTATTTGAGTGTGCGTTTACCGTATAGGAGAATTAGATAAATCACCATTTTTGTATTGTCTTTTTGTGACCTCTATTTTAGAATATTACATTCTCATAAAGGACTTTTCCTGACAGTTTGTTTTTTACCCTATTGTAGCCCTCTGTGGAGAGCAGATCCAGTACTGTTAGCGAGTGTGGCTCAAAGATGCACTTGTTTCTGTGAGTTTTACTTGTCAGCCTTGGAGCAGCAGATGGAACTTCTGGAAGTCAGTTATAGCTCACAAAGCACATGTTTACAATACCCAAAAGAATGTTCCTATTTTTGGAGGTAGGTAAATCACATCTGCTGAGACAATTCTTAAGTGTACATTGTTTTGCTCGCTCTTCAAAAATTACAGGATTGCATGTTCTGATCTTTGTTGTTACAATGGAGAATGTTTACTAAGGAGTCATCTCAACAATAATGCATTCAATACATTTTTTTTAAAACTAGGACATGTTGGGTTCCTAGACCAGATTAGTTATACATATTTGAATATTTTAGGAATTTTACATGGTATTTTGTGTTTGTTATCTCATCAATTCCACTGCTCACCACACTGTGAAAGATAAGATTTCCTCCAGAGCTACACCTCCCTTCACCCAGTAACAGATCATACGGTCTCTTAATGTCACCAACCTCTTGCCCAAAATTTGTGTTGGGTGAAGGTAGTGTAAGTAGTTGAGATTGTATGTCGTAGCACACAAATATGAAATTATACATGTACACACAGGCACTTTCACATACCCATATTTGGTTTACTCTTGGAATTTTCAGTTGAAGCTGAAACCTTTAGGTAGTACTTTATACATGATTGAGTAGCATATGTCTGCTGTTTAGCAGTATCTGGCCACTCAACATGTTCAAGAGTCTGCCTAATTTATTGCTTTAAGTCTTGCTATGTGTCATGCATTAATCACCATTGATGTTTTTCTCATCAGGTCAAGGGAAAAGCCAGACATCCCACTGTATGCTGTAATACTCCAGCATTTTTTACATTTGCTACAAACAGAAGATGGGGTTGTTAAGAAGAAAGCTTTAGCTCTTGTGAGCTTAAAAACAAAGTGTTGTGTGTTTAGTGCCTGGACAGATCTTGCCAAGGACCTCATAAGGAATCTTGCATATTGACAACAATGAACGTCTGATGGTCAACACTTGATTGCTCTTCTGTTTGGGAGATAGTAAACACATGCCGGGAATTTCAATGGGTGTGTTTTGTTAGTTGTGGTCAACTGCTGCGAAAGCTGCAAATGTCTGCGAACACATATGCTGGATCAGTCAGTCTGGTCTTTTGACTGGTACCTGTTGTTGAGGGGAGCACGTGGATAGAAGCAACATCTGACGACCCAACACTCACGCCCGTTTTGGGGGATAGTCAACAGGTCCTGCACAGAATGACCAGTCACTCCTTATGCTTAAACAAAAATGTGTTAAGAATTGTTAAGACTTCAGATTACTGACATAAGTTAAATTTCATAATACAAATTTAGAAGCAATCTCCTCTAAGCATTAATTTGCTAAATTCAATAGTTTTAGTCAGTATGCAATGTATCTTTTATGTCCATTAGGTAGCATCTAAAAATTAGGTGTTCTGCTTGTCAGGTTAATAAATGTTTCCATTGCAAACAACTGTGCTGTTAGAAGCACTAAATCCAAAGATCTCTTTATTGAAATGCCATAGGTTGTATTTGGGTATCAAATAAATACTGTAAGATTGTAGTTCTATACTCTAATTTTCCTATGTTTTAAAATTGCATTAGAAGCAATGTCCACACAGCACATTTTGTATGAAATTTTGTTTGAATGTGAAGACAAATATTTGTTTCACTTTAGTAAGTTAATATACTCTATATCATTAGTCATATTTATTGCTTATGTTTCATGTATCTGTCCATCTGGTAAATACTGAAGAGGGATGGGTTGTGTTGTTAATGATGGTGTTTGTGATCTGTGATTTAAATTTTACTGGTACACAGTTCAAAGGCTTTGACAGATACTTACACACCTTTTTTTCCTATGTCAAACTTCTTTTTCTTTAGTTTAGCCAGTCCACTAATCTCTACAAATGCAGCATTTATTTTAAGAGATAAACAAATTATCAAAATACAGTAATTCTTTCATATATAATAGACAAAGAAACCTGAGTGATGTCTATATGTCTGCTAAATTACAATTCTGTATCTTATTTAGAAAAAAAACAAGCCCTTTTCAAAGTTAAGTTAAACGGTGCTTAAATCATCATCTTCCATCTGTGCATAGCCTTTTACTTATATATACATATTTATAGATGGTTCCATGTTTTAGAATTTGTTTCTGCTTTATAAATAATGTCAAATATATTTGACCGTACATTTTCCTTTTTTTGAGACCAGCATCCGTTATTATAATTTTTGTATGTTTTTCTCTTTAGCTAAGCTCTCTGATCCCGCCTTTAACGGTGGGAAAAAGCGCTATACAAATCAACTGTATAATTAATATAACCGCTCAAAGATGTAAATTATACATTCTCTCACTCCCGACAATAGATTGCTAAAATTATTTTGAATTATAAGTGCATTAAAAGTGAGACAACTCCTCTTATTATCATAATCATTTTGTAAGACTAGACATTTCGTCATATTACTACATACGGTATTGCACATGGTTTGCATGCGTGTGGCTTGCACCACCGTTACAGGTCGCTGTTACTAAAAATAACAACGGACTTTCCCCAAGGCAGCCGTTTTGATTGGTCGAGCTGACGGTGTTTCCCATGTGACGCGGGCAGTGCACGACAGCTCACTGCGGGACAGTCGGCAATTGTGGCTTCATAAATAAACAAGCTTAACCACTCGCAGACTGCACTTTTAAAGCTAGATGATGGAAGTATATCAAGAAATGTGACGGTACAGGTAGAGCAGAGAAGCTGGTTATGGTTTCTTAGTGTTGTGTGTTTTTCCAGGCGCTTCTGCCCGAGTGACGAGGGTCGGTAACCGCGTGTTACAACGAGATGAGGTGACCACGTCAGCACAGCAGCTGCTATGTAGGGGGAAAACAACTTCGTCTTGAACTGGACAAGAAATAGTCTTTTCACGGTGTTACTGTATTAAAACGCACTGCCAGATTCGCAAGATAAACAAAAATTGGTGTAGAAGCAGAGGGGAAGAAAAGTTGGTGCAAGATGGCGAATCGTCGCCTGGCGAGAGATGTACAAACCTTGCAAAGGCACGTGCACGCCGAATTTGATGGACAAGTTCGGATCACTGAAGTTGATGACAACTTGGACTACATCAGTTTAGACGTGGAGCCTAACAGTGGTCCATACCAAGGTGCCAGGCTGAACTTTAGGGTGAGTATGGTATATATATATATTTCGTGATAAGTAAGCTTACATGCACATGGCACATTTCAGTACACCGCCTCAAACGCAGGCTCGATCGTGGTCCTTTTTAAAAATAATAGACTGATAACAATTCACAATATTTTAAAATCAAATAATTGGATTTACATGCATTTCTTGCTTGATTAGCATTGAGTATAAGTATGATTAACAAGTTTAACAATCATTGTAATATTACATTATTCTTTTCAGGTTAATCAGTCTTTTGAGTTCAATGGCAACAGTCGCGTAATAAATTTAAAGTAATGAAGTACTAGCATCTATTTCAATTTTGTGCAGAATAAAATGCTTAAAATAATTACAGACTAATAATCCCAACTATTAGTAACAATAATGATTTCCTTTTTGCTGCAGCTGTTCCTGAAGGGTTATCCTGAAGATGTCCCACAAGTCGTATGTCTAAATCGCATCTATCATCCCAACATTGATCCTGTGATGGATGGTGATGAGAATAATGGTTACATTGTTTCCAATGTTTGTGTGTCACTGCTGGATGAGTGGACATCAACAATGTCCTTGGACCATGTGATAATGGCTGTACTGTTTCTGTTAAATTACCCCCAGATGGATGATCCCCTCTCACCTCTCATGGACAGTTCAGTGTCAGAAGATGAATTTAATGAGAATGTGAGGCGTTCATTGCGAGGTGAAGAGGTTGATGGCTACACATTTCCTTGCCTGCTGGTAGACAATGCAAAGGGTGATGATCACATTGTTGACAAGCAAGACAACCTAAAAGTCAACACTGATGACATACCAGTTTATAGGAATGTCAGCAGTAGTAAGTTAGCTAGACTTGTTTCTACAGAGTGCAACACTGGTACACAAACTGAATGCATTAGCGATTTTCCTTATGATGATGGCAAGTTTGATGAGATAAAATATCCAGATAAAGACTACAGTAAAATTTGTGCATTGGAACGGATAAAAGGGAAGATTGAACCACCAGACAAGTGGACATCTTGCTTTAAAGAGGCACGAAGATTTCTGGATTTGTGAAAGGTCTGCTGATTTTTATTGGAAACTTCTCTTGAACAAAACAGAACACACAGATGTGCTACCTTGACATAGTTTGTCTTCAGTTGACGACTGGCAAATGCTGGAACAGTAGCTGCTGCTTTGGTTATTTTAAAGTCAGACAGATTTCTCTTATGTAGACCTGCTAACTTGAAGGCAAACCAGAGTGTCTTCTTTGATCATGGAATCTTAGCCATTCTCAAATCCATATGTACACTTGTAAACACAGTACCCTCTCACTCTCTAAAGCTGCAGAAGCAGATTCACTTGGTTCAGTCAATGGTTAGTGATACAGATTAACAGGTGCAATAAACATTAATTTATGTGATGCATTTTATTTTTGAATCTTTAGTATTTTTCAGCACATATACCTTGCTTCAGGGAAAAATATTGATTTATATACTGAGGAGAGTAATGTGATATTGCAACATTCTGAAGTACTTAAGTTTTAAGTAAGGTGTTTGTTTTTAACATCTGCTGGTCAGTATGCTTTGTATGCAAGATAATGCAGTATTTATTGATCACCGATCGCATTCATTCTCTGAATTTTGCTGTTTTAAAAGGCAGAGTATTTTCCCCTTGCATCACAACAAAACTGAAGCTCCTTTGACAAGTAACATTATGAGACTACTTGTATTTTTTTTTTTACATCTGTGTTATTGACTGCAATTATCAAAGAAAATCCACACTTTTTTGTGTTTGATAACTTTCATTTTGCATTATGAAATGGGCAGAGCAAATACACCTGATTTCTTTGGCAGATCAATATGCTCACCTGATCAAGCTTATCTCAACGTTGGCAGTTTAGGGAGCTTGCCAGCCTTAAACAGTATGTTTTGTGACAATTGATCTGGGTGTTTGAGAAATTCTTCTTAATTATTTTCATGCTTTTGGTTGCAGCCCTTTACTCGAGGAGTAACAAGGACTAAACTATTTTCATGGTTAACCTTTCCATTTTCCCATAACGGCCTGGTTGGGTATGCGTGTTCCTCGTTTGTTTTTAATTACATGAAAACATTTCTTTGCTCTTGAAACATGAAAAGTGCTGTTTTGTATGCAAAAGGTCTGAAGTTATTCCCACATTAAGCATGGGACACACCTCATCAAAACCAAAAGCTACTTGAGTACGAACAGTGAATATACACATTTTTAGTATAAAGTACAAGGCTGTGCAGGGAAAAGGAAGATCAGCACCTATTTTATGCCTGCTTCCAGTTTTGAGGTTTAGCATTATAATCTGTTGATTGCTGTGATTTTTTTCCCTTGGGTAAGGGAGTAAGTTTTGTCCTATCTCTCCATGCAAGAATTGTAGATTGAATGAGAAAGAAAATTGCAGTTTTAGGTTGTGGCTAATTTCTAGTTGTCTGGAGAAAAAAAAAAACTGCAAACAGCTTCGGTGTCACAGCCTCCAAGAATTAGGAAGACATGATCGTCAAACTACTGGATAGTTACAGAACTTTCTGAAGCAATCATGCATTCCTTATAACTTGTATCCATTCAACATCTTGAAAACAAATTTAAAGATCTTAGGGAAGAAAAAGTGACAGCTGGGTTTATGTCCATAAGTAGCCATGACACTAACAATCCTCACTTTGAGGCATCACTTTTTTTTCCTTTTAATTCTGAGGCTTAGAGATTTGTTTTTTGTATTATACTGTCCTAACCTTATGTAACATTACCTTCTTTCGTCGTGATATGGCCTTTGTTGCTGGCACAGGGTAAAACACTAACAGACATTTGTGTTGCATTGTATGCGTGAATAAAGCTGACAGTGGTTCTAATAAAATCGGATGTTAAAATTGCAAAAATCATATTTTGTTTTAAAGTATATTTGCTTGGTTATGGCGTGTATGCATTTTGTATATGTCTTAAGTGTTCTGTATCTATTTCTTGAACTATCCTGACATTGATTAAACCAGACTAGCTCAGAAAAATGCCTTCTTAAACATACTGAGTGAAATGAGAGCTGTCACAGGGTTCTTCGCCTGGTGTGAGTCTGAACTCTATTGTCTTGTGGCGGCTGTGCATAGAATATAGACCTTATGACATACCTTGGATCAGGGTTCAGTGGTGCATTTATAACTTTCTTTGAATAAACGAAGAAACAACCAATTTAGATGGGATAGCGAATTTTTTTCTCCGAAATGTTTCTCAGGTTTCAGGCAAGTGGCGACTGAGAGAAGAAATGAACAATTACATAATAGTTTTCCTGTTTAGGCGATTTTTGTTTTCTGCACAGCTATTGTACACATTTATAAATATTTTACTTTATTTTATTTTAAAATATGTTTCAACAATTTTACGAGAAGAAGCTGCAGGAGAACGTGAAAAGAGAATGTTTAATTTTAAACGAGTATTGGAGTTTCCAGGCTAACGTTCATCAAGTCACGTGACATGGTTGCGCTTTGCTATGTTGTCATCCACAGAAGTAATAAGACGAGCAGACAGGAATTATGTAAAGGAATGTATTAAGCAGTTGTTGATGGCGTATCCTGTTGCTGGGTTCTTGTTCCAGACTTTTTTTCTTGTTTGTTTGCTTTTTCCCCTTGTTCCAAACAAAAAAAAAGAAGAAACCGTTTTAGAGTTCTCGTCCCACACGGGGAAAAGTCCGGGGTGAGCTCACAGGTTATCCCAACATCCGTATTCGTAATTACGGGAAAGCTTCTCTCAGTCACGATGGGTACACACACTTACAAATTCTAGTAAGTATGCTTACTCGATATTAAAACGCTTCACCTGAAGAGGGTATTCCACTGTCATGAGAAGCCTGGGATGTTCAGTCACGATGGGTACACACACTCTGAAATTCTAGTAGGCATGCTTACTCATGTTAAAACTCGATCTCGACTTGACTTAACAAGGGTATTCCACTATCACTGGGGTCTTGGAAAACGATGTGTGGGTAGCACCCATGTTAAGTCATGTTGCGACTTCATCGTATGAGAAGAACTTTTGAAAACAAATTTATTTGCCTTTTAAGAAATAATTATGATTTTTCTGACGAGGTTTTTGACTGTTTTTGTGGATATTGAAATTTTACTCACAGACAACCCTGATAGCATTAAAAATTTTTGTAAACGTTTGCAAATGGTCGAGAACCCTTTGTAAACGTTTATAAAATATTTAAATGCTATCTGGGAACAGTTATTATAAACGGTCGCTGTTATGATCTTGTCATTACAAACACTGGATCTCCGAAGGACTGTTGCCTGCTGCTCCTGTTTTATGACACGTACACACAGTTGTGACACATCAATGAGAATAGTTATCTCGGTAAATCTTAAAAATGATTTCCTGTTGTTGAGTTTATTTTAGGAGCATAAACACGACCATAACGATGCTCTGTCAAATTTGTCCAGTGGTGTGATGAAACTTCGAGAAAACAGAGATGTGTATTTCGATTTTCGGAAAAATATGGTTCTAAATATATAGTTCGTATGCATAGAGACTTCTAACTTTTTCGGGTATCGAGAATTTTTTTTTTTTTTTTAACCGACTTAAAATGGAAAGTTAACAATTTGCGAAACGTCAACAAAATCGTATCTTCGAGTTTTTAGCCCAGTTGAACAACCCTGAGCCTTTTGTTATCAGTCGTTCACGCAGGAAGCCCTTTATCTTTTTCCTTTCTCTTGTGATTCCGTAGTTTGTCTGTCCACGACGAGAACAGTCTGAAGTATTGTACATATTTGTTTT
Organism: Pomacea canaliculata; assembly: GCF_003073045.1. Taxonomy (NCBI): domain Eukaryota; kingdom Metazoa; phylum Mollusca; class Gastropoda; order Architaenioglossa; family Ampullariidae; genus Pomacea; species Pomacea canaliculata. Next base: position 33,614,887 of record NC_037592.1, on the reverse strand, counting down.
AAAAATCTTGATATCAAGCAATCTTTGCGGTCAGCAAATTGACAGGAAAGCTTCCGACATTTTGTCCTCATCTAAACATATCCTGGCAGGATGAAATTATTTTACTGAAGTCGGTAAACGTTCTTCTATGCCAGTATTCGGCAGCAATAAACATATCCAATCAGTTCGGGGAAATCTAGGATCCAGATGACTAAACAGGAGAGGCCAAAAGCAGAGAGCTGATTGAAATCATGTGGTGAACAGAGGGAGGGGAATAACACGAGTAAGCAAAGTTTCTCCGTACATCAGCAGCAAAGATCTAGCTAATGAACTGTCCTTTATTTGAATGGCTTCAACAAATACCACGGCTGCATTTTTATTTTTGTTCATTTTTGTGCATGCTTGTATATTGTCATACCTTGCTTTACATCAGTCCCCAGAATTGTTGTATTGTCTTCAGAAATTGCAAACTAATGTTACACGTTTGATCTTTCACAAGTCTGAGTACATTATCTATCACATCTATGCTCTGCACTGACTTCCACGGAATTCAAAATAAAGTACAAGCTTGCATGTATGTCGGATGGTACCGTTTGCCGAACTGGTCCTTCATATCCATCCGATGTATTTCGTCTCATCAATATACTCTCACATACTGCAGATAATTCCACTCTTGTTCCAAGTATCAATACTAATACAGTGGAACCTCGGTTAGCGAACGCCTCGGATAGCGAATTTTTCGGATAACGAACAAAAATTTCGTTAAAAGTTTGTCTCGGATAGCGAACAAAATTTCGGATAACGAACAGCCACGTGAACCACACGTGACCGACCAGCATGTCATCATTCGCGCTCGAGACACAGTTACGATCGGTCGTTCCTTTTCCATGCGCATCCTTCTTATTTAGTGATTTTTGTGCTTTATTTTAATAAGATAATCCTCAATCGTGGCTCCAAAGAAGATTAAGAGCAATTAATAGTAGTGAGGTAATGACAAGGAAGCGGCCAACAAATGAATTGAAAAAGGAAATGATTTCAAAGTATGAAGGTGGCATGCGTCTGTCGGATCTGTGATGTCGTATTACCGAAGTGTTTTACAAAAAGGCAGAAGTAACAGACACTGGACAAGTTTTGTCCTTTAACCTCAAAGCTACAGAAAAGTCACCCCGATTTTATAATGTCACGTGTGCTCATGGAGGGGGAATCCAATCAGTAATTCCACCCCTTCCTCCCCACACCTCCATCCACCCACGCCGTCAAAACGGCAAGTTTTCTGATGTTTAAATGCTTTCGTTAATGTTTTTATGTTTATTTAACTCCATTTATATTGCATTATAACTGTTCTCATTAAACTAATACCTATATAGCCTGTAACTTTCAAATATTAGCGAGTCAACGGGGGCTGGGAACCAATTAAATCTATTTCCTTTATTTCTTATGGAAAAAATTGTTTCGGATAACGAACAGCTTTCCAGAACGGATTAAGTTCGTTAACCGAGGTTCCACTGTACTTTTGAGGAACGTTCGTTATCTTTTGTTGCCCCATTTAGAATACATTGTAATGAGTGAATATTCCAATGAGAGAGGTCTGCTGTTCAGCTCTGAAAACTGATCTTTCAGGAATACCTTGGATCAGAATTAATTAACCTGAAAAAAACTTATTATGCTGCTAACACACCTGTGCGTGCGGGGTAAGGTATGCTGTCTGCTTATAATGTATGAAATGCTCCTGGTTATGAATACGGTTGTTGTGTATAATGTCTTATCTTCATAATATATCTACATTTCACACCTGTTTTCTACCATAGGAGAGCCTGGCCTGAGTTTAACAGGTGCAGTGATCTCGTGAAGGATAGTGTGTGTCTCGATTATTTAACCTCACGTACTCAGTGCACATAATGCTAGGCAAACACTTTTGTCGGGTCCCTACACAGCAAACATGAACATTAGAACTTGAAATTTGTCGTGTCTCTGTAATTCCAAGAAGATCAGTCGGTATAGATGGATTTCTTGGAGGGTCTGTGATAACTTTCCTGTTTGGTTCAGTGTTCTCACATTCCAGAAAAAAAAAAAATCGTAATGAGTTGGGTACCATTGTTTTTTTTTTGGGGGGGGGGGGTGAGAGCAGATTGGCTGTCAGATTGGGAACGACATTGCGGGATTTGACCCCATCCATCATAAGTTACCTGGTCTGCCTCTCTACTGTCACTGTTTGATGGGCTGTCTCTAATTTCAGTTTCCATAATTTGATTTTTTACTGGAATGAATTGTTAGCCCCTTGTCCAATCTCCTGTAACCTGGAGGTTCACTGTTAGTCTGATTTCTATCCCTTGATCTGTCCGACATGGGTGACCCTGCTATGAACTAGTGCTCCCGTCGGTATAGTTCTAAGGGTCATCGAGATACACGAACCCTCTGACCACGGCAAGGTGGTAGTCAAACCACACATACACAGCACTCATATTTTCAATTAAGAGTACTTAATAAATAATAATAAAAAATAAAATAAACATAGCAAGAAGAACAGATAAATCAATATACTCACTATATGTGAATATTAACATAGGGTTGTGAATAGTGTGTTCACATCAATGAAAGGGAATAAGTAAAGGGAGATCACGACACTCCCATTTGCCACTTTTTAAAAAAACAAAACAAACAAAGACTTAATTTTATAGATCGAGGTATATTAATGTTTGTGTTTGAAATGAAAACGAATATTGTTTACTTGTGCGTCTATATAATTTGAAACAGCATAAGTTGTGTTAAGCAAAAATAAACTTCACAAAAAGAAACAGGGAGGAGTTCAGAGTTCAATTCGATCGTCGATATGCTTTGTGAGTGAGTGCTGTCCCTCTCCAACTTGCTTATCTCAACGTTTCAGTCGCTTTTTGTAGTTTTTCTAGATGGCCCGCTTTTTTATTGTTTGTGATTATTGCGATAAAAAATGCTTTTGTGGGTAAGGTTTGCCGGTCGCGTGATTGAGAAAGATTTTTTTTGCCTGTTGTCTCAAGAATAGATTTTTTCTTATCTTGAACTCTCAGACTCGGTTTGTTAACTCGCCCCAGTGGGTAGGTCAGGGTTCACTAGTAGGTGCCTGTAGGGTAGTGGCGTGTCCCACACAGGTAACAATGCCGTTACACCATACGTCACAAGCGACATGCGCAACAGTTTATTTTACCCGTCACGCCTCTCCCTCCTCCTCCCAGGCCCTCCCCCTGATGTGACGGCCTCTAGTGCTGGAGGGAGAGAGAGACAGGGAGAGACAGGGAGAGACAGTCGTCCCGTCTGCCCGACACCAAACTTTCTCTTCACTCGTATAAAAACACCGAACTAAAATATACTCCGTGATAAAAATTGTACAAAGTTGGTGACCCGCCGCTCACAAGATGACAGAACAGCTGGAAGCCTGGGACTTCGTGGCCATCGGGTTTATTTTGCTCTTGTTCTTGCCGTTGGACTGTGGGTAAGTGTCGAAAACACTCGTTCATTCATTGATAAAGAATGACAAAGAAATAATACTGTCACTAAAATAAATAAAGATTTGTCAACAGCGGAGGAAAGCACTTACTGCACGTCCCTAGGATTTTAAAAAGCCAAGGTAATTATTTGGTACATTATAATGAATTATTATCGTATAATACCAGTTGGAAAAGGAGGATTCAAACATGTGTACAGAAATGGAAAATGTGTGGAGCGACAAGGAGGACTCGTTACATAGGTTTGGGGGTCGCAATCAGTCGAAGAAAGTAACCCCTTCGAGAAGCGAAATTATTGATAGGAACATCGTCTTTGATGTAACAAGACTACGTACACAACTTCCCATACTGACCGCTTGTGGCCGAGGGGACAGGTAGGGAGGTGACAAGCACGTGAGAAACAGGTAAACCGTATTAACTGCTGAAACCTTGAGGCAGATGCCGATATCAACATCATTGAAGTGATCCCAGTTTCTCACCTTACAGTCTAATAGTGCTTTGATGGACTTGTCGGGTCGGTAGCTTCGGACAGGTGAAAAAAAATCATGATGCTACCAACTTCAGCGATCAAAGAGTTTACATGCTGAAAATACCCGACAGGACCCTGTACCCGAGTGTTTGCGACCAGCCGGCCTTGGTGCAATTATAGAGAAGATAAAAAAATGTATAAGTTCAGAAACAGGACCAGGGATATTCTCCGCTAAAAGAAACATTCTGAATAAGTCAATGTCTGGTCGGTTTGTTACGCTCCAGTGCTCTCATTGACCGCTCTTCTCTGCAGACACCATTGCTTACTTAAAGGTCCTGTTGTCGCACAGCTGCTGAGTACAGTACATTGTGTAATTTTTTATGTATTTATCGTATACTTTTTATTGAAAATTGGAGTCAATGACGGCTTTCATATTACCTTTTTATTATTTCTGGCATTAATGTCCTTTGTGATAAAAAAAAATGTTTAATTAACTGATACAGGAACTAATTCAAAAGATCAAAGCTACATCTCTGTATGAATCAATATAGTTTGTACTGGGAACAGCTTTTCTAACCTTTTATTAAGACATCCCGTGGCTCAGGTCCATCTGTTGACTGTTGTTACTGTTCAAACGCATGACATTGTCCCCGATGAAACTGATACAATGGGAAGTTGTGACCACCCAGGTTAACATGCAATATGCCGGGGGTCGATAATACAATGCTCACATGTCGATCACAGATAAATAAACTGGGGTGTTTTTTTTTTTCAAACAGCTGTAGGTTAACTCAGTGCATAATACTTTCTTCACAACGATTCGCCAGTAAATTTGCAATAAAGTAATTCATTCAGTCTAATTAGGTACAACTGTTGAAATGATGTCTTTGAAAAATTTTATTTCTAGAAGGTGAGGTGAGTACTAGAATTACATTACACTATAAATTAATTGCTCCTTAGTCTACAAATATAACTATAGCAGAAGATCAATCAAAAACCGACACTTAGGAGGTTCGTAATAACAAATATGCACAGATATTTGGTTTATTTCACCAATTTGCTTTCCTTTCACACACACACATATATATAAACATAAGCAGATCAGCATCGATGAACTTCTGTCGAGCAGAGTTTTCCAACTAGCAGTCCCCAAAACTGGATTGTGAGACAGTTGGTAAGAGGGCTTAGTAAACAGCTGTTTACCAAAAAAAAAAAAAAAAAGTTTGCCAAACTTTGTTTGGTTTGTAAAAGGTTGTGGCTTCAGGTTTCGTCTCGGGACACTGTATGTAACCCTTGTTTGCAGGGGTAGCCGTCGGGGATCTTGCTTTGGGTACACTGGTTTCCTTACCTCCTGTTATTTACCCACACATTATGAAAGCAGAGTATGAAGTGTGTGTGTGTGTGATCGTGCTGTGATGATGTCTATGGAAATGTACACTGTCTATCATATTTAATCACACTCACACACCCTTGTACAAAAATACAAAGATTCCATCCATTGTGTGCACGCATTGTATTCATGTATAACTGTAGACACAATAGTGTCGGACATCATTTTAACACCTGTAACAAAAGTTCATTTTGTTTTCAGTCAACTTTCAGGCCCAACCGAGCCAGCGCCACAGGCTATTTCTTAGCAGGGAAGGATATGCATTGGTTCCCCGTGAGTATATAAAGTCACGTGGTGTTAAAACAGCTGCATCTGGTCACGTGAGTCCACGGAGAGAGGCTAGAAGTTGGTGATGCAAACGACTTTGTACTTGTATTGGCATAATCCACACAGATGTGTAGTTTCTTATAAATATATGTGTGAACAGTTCACATAGAAGTACAAAACACAAATTAAATAGCTTGATGTCTTTTTGTATCTCTATATGTTCTAGATATGTTTTGGTTAGTGTACGTATGTTATGTTGGTGTCATGTCTTTTGTGTATTTTACGTTGTTTATATAAATCACATACACACAACCACAAGTCCAACACAATGAAGACTTTAGAGAAGACAAAAATACCATAAACTCTGCCCTCTCCAGTCACGAAGGGACAATGTTTGTCGGGGAAGTACATGATGCTTGGTTTAAATGTTCAGACAATTGTTATTATAACATCTCCTGTTGAAAGCAACCTATAAATTACACTCAGATGATTTTGCATTTTTAGAATTTTTTTTAAATTTCAGGTTGGTGCCTCTATTTTTGCCAGCAACGTGGGTGCCCCCATGTTCATTGGTCTCGCAGGGACCGCCGCTGCCTCAGGTTTTGCTGTGGCAATATATGAATGGCACGTGAGTGTTTTTGTTTTCCTCTAAGTCACAGGTTGTTTTGTTGTTTATTCCTTGTTACACCCTGTTAGGAGCATAGGGCCGCCACAGGTCGTTTACAGGTAGTCGACGCCACCATGTATCGCTTACATCACAAAACTTTATTTCTTGATGATTGTGTGATTGAGGGATTAAACATTCTTTTCAGGCTGTGTATCTGTGCATTGCTCTGGGATGGGTGTTTGTGCCGGTCTACGTCTCAAGTGGGTAAGTAAGACAAAACTCCTGTATTTTGTATTTAATGGTTAATTTCCAGCATGGCATTTTTATTTGATAGCTTGACTGATGATAATGACTTTTTACCATTACAATATAACATAAAATTTAAAAAAAAATAAAACATATTTATTGGTTACAAAACTTATTGTGTCTTCGTTTAGCTGCATTTATTTACTCTCACGTGTTCCTTTCGTCGCTTCCTGTTTTTTTTTCGAAAAAATCCAGGTGTGATAAAGACAGACATTGATATAATATTTCATTTCTCATTTCTCTTCGTCATAGAATACCACTGGAATATTTTTGTGATACTTTATGTTGTATTTCCAGTGATTTTCGCTGGGTGCTCGCTTTGCCCTTTAAGCTGCAAGTGCGGGTGGTCCGATGGTTTAACTGGTCTGCAAAGCCCTGTATCTCTCGATCTCTTATGTCGCTGGCAGGAAACAACCCTGCAATCAGAAAACTTTGAAAAATTGCCAACAAGTTTGATCACAAGACCACACTTTGTGATAATGAGTGGCGTGATTCACACAAGGGAGACAAGTCTCAATAAAGATGGAACAGAGTTATCCTTGATTGAGTCTCCATTATGGCGACACGATCACACCTAGGTGTAAAAATTTATATATATGTATGACATAGCAAGAGTGCAGGTCAATCACTACTTCTGGAGAAAAAATAATCCATGAAGTAAATTCTTTTCGACAATCGAGACCAGAAAATGACACCAATGAAGACAAACAAATCGAAGATCATGTCCAGCTCAGTCAGTTGGGTCGGTTACTTGGTGGGTAAGATTGTTTAGCCATTTGCACCTCTCCGCATGTCACCGCTGTGAGTTTTAACAGCCTTCGCCTACTCATCCGGGTCTTGTCGCCATGTCCAGGCCTTCACCATGCCGGAGTACTTGAAGAAGCGGTTCGGAGGCAGACGCCTGAGGATCTACCTCTCAGTCCTTGCACTCATCCTCTACATCCTCACCAAGATTTCCGTGAGTCGACTGATGTGTAACCTTTAAACTTTCCTGACTTTTCTACAGTCATTCTTTTTGTGTTTCTATGACATAATAACTTATTTTTTATCTCACTGTCATAGGTCAAACTGGAGTGAGCATATACTAGATATTAGTCACATAATTTCTGATCACATAAACAGATGTTTGATTTTTTTCCAGGGTGAGATCTACTCGGGTGCGATATTTATGCGTCAGCTACCTGGGCTGGAACCTGTACCTGTGTGTCTTTGTCATTCTGGGAGTCACTGGCATCTACACCATGTCGTAGGTAAGAAAGCACGCGCTTTGCACGCTGCTCACATACAACATAAGGCTAAACTATCTCTCCTTCCTCACACAGGAAACCCCGTATGTTCTCTTCATCTTGGAAAGTTACTTGTGCTCTTTTATATCTGGCTTTGAAACACAAACCCACATATAAGAAATGTAACAGGTAGATCAGCTTTGTTTTCAGTGTGTCCCCATAACCAAAGAAACCCAAAATACTACTGGATATTATTTGTTATTAGTCACCACTCGTAGTTCGTCAAAAGAACAAGAAAAATAAACGAGAAATGAGATGCAACAAAGTGATTTTTGCATTTAAATATTACAAACACTCGACTCCAGGTTTGTTCAGATATAACTCATGTCTAGTTGCTGATATTATTTTAAACTCACATAATGATAGCTCTTAGTTTCCTCTAACATTCATTATTGTCGTCTTGACACGATGGGGAAGAGTTAGGAAGAAATATCATTGTAATAAGTGTTAAAGAGTGATGTGTAACAGTGCTGTACTGTAAGCTGTGTTCACTTGCAGGCGCTTGGTTGCTGTTATTTACACCGACACACTGCAGACGGTCATCCTGCTGATTGGTGCATTCATCCTCATGTTCATCAGTAAGTGGCTTGGTGGAGATTAATTAAAGCAAAATAATCGGCTAAAATCTGGATGTCGACTCTTCGCCCTCTGATTTATGTTTAATTGTAAATTAAATGTAATCTGGGGTTACACTCTTTTGCAGGCTTTGGGGAGGTGGGTGGTTGGAATTCTCTGATGGAGCAGTTCAAGACGGCGGCGGCCAACTACACCCTGGCGGACCCTGTCAACTACTCCTGTGGTATGCCCAGGGAGGACTTCATGCACGTGTGGCGGACCCAGTGACGGGGGACATTCCTTGGACAGGTGCCGTGTTCGGACTGACCACCCTGGGCATATGGGTGTGGTGCACTGACCAGGTCAGGGGCCTGTGGCCATCTCAGTCATTTACTGGAGTTCCTGTCTTGAGTATCTGTGTGCGAAACAAAGGGTAACCTGCGCTCAGCCGGCTGCCGGAACAGGTCTTTGCTACTAACAAACAAAGTGGTACCATTGCTATTTTAAGCATCTTTAGGTAGAGATATAGTGGCCAGCGTTGATTTCTTAGGTTGCCAGGAATTTACAGATTAAATTTTGATGAGACGACTTCAAGGAAGGTAACGGTTGATGTCGGCAGATCATGGTGCAGCGGTGTCTGTCAGCCAAGAACCTCGCTCACGCAAAGGGGGGAGCAGTCCTCGCAGCGGGACTCAAAATCCTCCCCTTCTTCCTGTGGATTATTCCGGGAATGATAAGTCGTGTCCTGTTTCCTAGTAAGACGCTTCTTTCCAAAAAAAAAAATCATCAATAATCATCAATCATCAATCATCCATCAATCATCAGTCATCCATCATCATCATCTTCATCATGATGCACCTTATTGTCCTACTCATAACCCAGATGACTATATGAGGACTGAAAGGCATCGTTCATTATTATTCGTTTATTATTCGTTCATTCATTTATTGATTTAAGTAAAAATCTGCTTCTGAAAGTGTAGGAGAAGACTTGAGGGAATGGAATGACGAGCAATCAAGGGTTGCGCCATGTTGCAGACGAAATCGCCTGCGCTGACCCCGACAAGTGCAACGAGGTGTGCGGCAACAGAGCTGGGCTGCACCAACATCGCGTATCCCCTCCTCGTCCTCAGACGGATGCCTACAGGTAGACAGACAGACTGTGTGCTGACCAAGGGATGGGGTAGGGTAGAGGGCGCTCAGATATTGAGTTCTCGTGCATCATGTACCCGTCAGCTTCTTGGTCATGGTCAGAAGAAATCAAGTTAATGAACGGTTATGTTGGTAAACTGTGTACATGTGTATGTTAATGTTCGCGCGTACATGTGTGAGAGAGAGAGAGAGCTCCAGTGACCTCGTCCTGAAACAGCTGTTTCCTGATTGGTCAGGTCTGCGCGGTGTCATGCTGGCGGCTCTACTGGCGGCGCTGATGTCGTCTCTGACGTCCATCTTCAACTCTGCCAGCAGCATGTTCACCATGGACATCTGGCGCCGCTTCCGCAGACGCGCTTCTCAACAGGAGCTCATGATCGTTGGGCGGGTAATGATGGCGGTAGCTCTGGTGGATAAATAACTCACAGCTGCATCATCACTTCAACATCATGTGCAGCTGTGTGATGCCTAGAGTGCAGCTGTGTGATGCCTAGAGTGCAGCTGTGTTGCGTGATGTACAGTTTTATTCTGTCTGATGAACTGCCTGGAGGCCAGCTGTGTGTCTTGGCTTGCGTGCAGCTGTGTGTGTTGCATTGTCTGCAGCTGTGTGTGTTGCATTGTGTGCAGCTGTGTATCTTGTGTGCAGCTGTGCGTGGTGGCTCTGCTAGTGGTGAGCATCGTGTGGCTGCCCATTCTGGAAGCGTCTCAGAGCGGCCAGCTATGGAATTACCTGCAGGCCATCTCCTCCTACACCGCCCCTCCCTGGTGCTTCGTCTTCTTGCTGGCTCTCTTCTGGAAGGGAACCACCGAGCCGGTGAGCCTCTAAACGCCAGCAGCCTTGCAGCTTACAGAGCAAGTGTTCTGTGGTTGACAAAACGTGTTCTGTAGTTAAAATATAATGTTATGCAGTTATGTGTTCTACAGCTTACAGAACATGTGTTCTGTGATTGAAAAATGTGATATATTTAATTAGGTATACTGGACCTTATTACTGACCTCACTAACGAAGGAACTAAAGTGTTGCAATTGAACTTACAGTGTGTTTTGCTTTTACCTTTGGTCCCTAAGGGATTGCAGATGTACTAGCACCATAGTAAAGACACTTTCTCTCGTCTTTTTCTGATTTCTATTCCCTCCAGGGGGCGTTCTGGGGACTAATGATTAGTCTGGCTGTGGGCCTGACTCGCATGGTGCTGGACTTCGCCATGCCCGCGCCAGACTGCGGTAGTCGTGAACAGGATACGAGACCCGCTGTTCTGGCCAAAGTTCACTTCCTGCATTTCGCCATCATCCTCTCCGGTGTCTGCATCATCTCTACCGTCACCATATCGCTTCTCACCAAACCACGCCCACCAGAAAAGGTAAGTCTGGCACAGGTAAACCACTTAACGCTCGACTTCCTCAACAGCACGAAGCTTTCATTAAGCTGAATATAAGCTAGTTGAAAAATTACATTTGGCAAAAAATAATTGACTTTCCACAGTAATGTTTGTCGTTTTAATTCTTTTAAGTGAAAAATTCTTTCTACCTTTTGACTGTTGACTTGCAATTATTACCAATTCAAAAGTAAATCAAGGATCTGTAGGTCTTACTGTCACGTAGGGGTTTATCTTTTTTTCTTCGTGTGACCTCAATGTCAGCTGTTTTGAATTTTTGCATAGATTTATATTTCATTAAAAATTGAGCCACGTTCTTTGGAAAAAAAAAATATGGGTAACACGACGGGGTTTACAGCCATGTCTACTGTTCCTCTCGACTGTTGCACAGCTTCGTCGTGTGACTTTCTGGACACGCAATGACCTTTTGGATCCCGAGGAGACGGAGTCTGAGGACGACTTCGCTGAGGGCGACAACGACAGCGTAGAGAAACTAACCGTACCTCGTACGTGCCACCTCCGTTGTACACATTTGTATCCAACCATTTATTGCCACCTCAACCACTTCCTGTGGGCTGAAGTCTCGTCTCTTTGTACTTTTTTTCCGACAATGCATCGTCTATTGTTTTCGTCAATATAGTAGCCATCTTTCTCTCTAGTTATATTTCTTTCTCTGCTTTTTTATTCTATTCTATTTTCTCTTCTATCTTTTGAGGACTTTTATTTTAATTAATTAATTAAATTAGTTTATTCGCTGATAATATGTCTATTTGTTCTATTTCAGAGAAAAAGTCGGTGAGCCGGTTACTGTACAACTGGGTGTGTGGTGTGGAGACCAAACCTAAACCCAAACTAACTAAACTAGAGAAGGAGGTGATTAAACAGAAGATGAAGTCGATCGCAGAAGACCCAATGTCTACTCGGATTAACACAGCGGCGGCTTTGATCATCTGTACTGTATGCACCTTCCTGCTGGGCTTTTTTGGATAGACAAAATGCATGATATGAACAGTATTTCCTCTTCTCCACTTCCAGCCATCTCTGAAAAGCCACGCTGAAAAAATAACCTTAAATTTCTCTTTTGTTTGATCTTCCTTGAAAGACATTTCTTTGGAATCGAATGTTTACAGACGATGAGAATTGTATGTTCATATACATTGTGTTTCGTTCATTCTCACACATAATTATAATAATATAAATATTTTGTTTTTTCTGTATATATATATATGTCAAACGTATATACCCATATGTAGATATAGACACATAAATGCATTTTGCAGTATCAGACAGCTTTTGTAATGAACTGGCAGCAGTCATACATAAATCTGTTATACATAAATGAATACTAGATTATTTTTGTTTTTTGTTATGGTATAATACAGTAACATTTATACATTCCATTCTATGTAAGCACAATCAAGAGACAAGAATGGAGAAAAGGAAAATCTCATCAGTCATACCTATTACTGTGTCATGACTGGGAGATTACTAAACTTTTGTCAGTTTTGACAAATTGCTTTTGACTCAGTCCGTTGGTTAGGCCGCAGATCGTCAGTTCTGATACAGTATTGTGGATTGAATACAATGTCAGTGATTGACACCACAGTGTTCAATGCGTATATTGATAAACACAACAACAAGTACAGAGGTTCGGTAACAAAGACAACACGCTGCCATGTGCCGGCTGCTGCAGGATAAGGCACTGGAACCTGACCCCTGACCTTTCACCGTCAGCAGGCGCATGTCACAAAACAACGCAGATGTAGGTTTTTCCACAAACACACAAACAAAACACACACACATTCGAAAACACACACGCACACACATTGCGGATGGTGATGCAGACTACGTGTCGGGATGGAGGCTTTTCTTGGGTGCCGACTTTTTGGCCTCTGCCCTGCACGACATCGTGAAGTCCATCAGCAAGATGGCGCCGAAGGAGCAGATGAGAAAAACCAGCCCAGCGTAACCTATGGTCATGGCGGATGCTCGGTCATCCTCAGCACTGGTCACCTTGCGGATGCTGGGAAATGAAGGCAAAAGTGACAGGAACTCTCTGTAAATAGGTTTGAATAAGGTCTACGTATGAACATCAGCCCTCACCCGTCCATGCCTAACTATACCTATGTCCCTCATACCTGCCCACACCTACCTGCTCGACAGGTGCTTCTTGTCCACACTCAGTTCTTTCTTCAGCTCTTCGCTTTCCTTGACGAGGTCATCGTGGGTCACGGCTGGAGGTCTCTGACATTTGCAGGCGCACTGTTTGGGGATTTCAGAAGTCTGTGTAGGCTCAGTGGTTGTCGTGACTGTCGTCTGCTTCTTCGGGGTGACGGAAGTACTGGAGGCCAGAGAAGTGTAGAAGGATGCGCTCTGGTCTGTCGTTTCTCGACCTGTCGAGCTGGGTTCTGACGTTTCTCGACCTGTCGAGCTGGGTTCTGTCGTTTCTCGACCTGTCGAGCTGGGTTCTGTCGTTTCTCGACCTGTCGAGCTGGGTTCTGTCGTTTCTCGACCTGTCGAGCTGGGTTCTGTCGTTTCTTGACCTGTCGAGATGTTCTCTGTTGTCCCTCGACCAGTTGTAATAGGCGCAGATGTTGGCAGAGTGCTTTGCTTACTAGCAGTGGTGAGAGAAGCGGCGGTTGACTGGGTGGAAGCTGTGGTTGGCGGATTGGTGGTGTCTACAAGAGGGGAAGTTGTCACGGAAACTTTTGTCGAAGTTGTTGTGGGAGCTGGTGTCGTTGTCACCGTGTAGACTTCAACAAAAAAAAAAATAACAAGAATTTTAGAGTGGGAGGATAGTGACAACAACTCACAATTAAACCAACTAAACCATGGGTTCTGTCATGCCTTTCTAAAAATCCCTCCATCCTTCTCACCTGTACTGTAAATCCTACTTCCACCCAACACGCACGCAGACTCATGAGCTCGCACATGCATGGGACTGACAAAAACAATCTAGGTTCACCATGAAAAATCTCACTTTCCACAAAATCACACACACAATGTTAGGAAAGAATTGTATATTTAAAAAATTATTCTGGAGCGATATTTTACATTGAAACACCATCTGAAGTTTACTAACCTGTACAGACGGGAAGGATTCCCAGCAGGCAGCAGCTGTAGCTACTGATGCCATCAGTGCATGAGGACAACAGGTCGCAGGGACTGGACTGGCAGTAGTCAATGTCTGCAAGAGAACACACGGTGCCACACTCATTAATTAATCATTCCTCGTATGTCTGACACTGCTAAATGAACTGTCAGCCATGACCAACCTTCTGGACAGACAAGTCTGGCTTTCAACTCCCTGAAGGTTCTAAGGCAAAGACTGCTGCAACTTCTTGGCTTACCGGGTCTCACATGGTGGTTAAAGTTAAAACAAACTGATCTTCTTGCGATATAAATTTATTTGATTTCTCAAAAATCTATGGAGTATGGATGTTCTTCTTTTCAATCATTTTCTATGTGATACTATTTTTCAAGGGAAAATGTTTCTGATATTTTATACTTGATACGTTTGGAGATCGGCTCATACATTGACTTGCGACATAATCTCGTCAAGTCACACAATGAAAAATTCCAGACGAGAATGGTGAATCAGATAGTGGGTAATGGACACACAAAAGCAAACTTTTTTTTATAGCAGGCTGTGTGACCTCTCGATCAAATGAACAGAAACTATTAAATGTAACGTTTTCAGGTGGGCGTGACGGAGTGTGACGTGTCCATATCAATTAGTTTGTGAATATTGGTCTTTGGCAAGACTTTTGCTTGTGATTGCGACAGTAATGTGTTTTGCATGTTTTAGAGGCTTTTTATGCATCCTCATAGAGCCGTTTTCAGTTTGTGGATGAAAACAACGACAAAAGACTAACACCCACAACTCGCACAACATTTGATGGCGAGTCGACAAACAAACTTTTAGCTGTCGCTTATTTTTTTTCTGTCCGGGTCTGATAGCTAAGCTTTTGATTTCCTGTCAAACACAAAACCTCTAGAACAATGACATTAAACATGATAATCAAGGTGTGTTTAGGGAGAGATCCTGCAAAGAACGATTGCAAAGCTACTCTTTCTGTCATTTTATCAGAAAATCAGAGACTGCCAAGCTGTGACAGCTTCGTGGTAACACCGCCATAGTTGTTTGAAATGGAAAACTGAGTTAGGAAAAAGCTTGGGTGTCTTACAGGGGTTTGTCAGATGTATTTACAAGATAAAACAGTGTAAAGCTCAGCAACAACAAGAGGAGAAAAGTATCCCTAGCTCAGCTTCACGCGTTGTATAAACAGTGTATGAACATTTTATGGTGACTGTATGAACATTGTATGAGGACTGTACAAACACTATAGAGCCCCAGTGCGAACGTTATCTGAATATTAAATTTAAAAAGTACTTACAAAACACTGTGTGTACACTGAATCAAGACACCCACTGCCAACCACGTGCCCAGTTCCCATTGGCCAACATTTCGATTTGACGAGAAAGTCAGGAACATTGAACAAGTTACAATCACGATGTTTGTTTTGTTTATATCTTTCTGTTCATGACGATGTTTATGTGCTTGTTTTATGTAAACAAGAAGACTGGATATTCCCCCAGATTTAGAAAAATATCACCAAGCAGGGACATTTTAAATAGTCAGTAGACAAAATTCTATCTCATCGGGTAATTAAGAATTATCAGGTCAGAGTAAAAAAAAGGTAAATTCAAAGCACTCAGAATGAACTGAATACTTACCTGTTTCACACTGTTTGCCTGTGTAACCTAATACACACGTGCAGGTAAACCCATTGACAGCATCTGCACAGGTCCCGCCATTACGACAAGGGCTGGACGCACAGTCGTTGATGTCTACAGAAAATAAACAGTAAACAATGTCAGTGGTTAGCTGCTGCCTTCACATCATGGCAGCACTGAGTGCATGAGTACAAGTGAATGAATGTGTCAATTTCCTGTGCATGCGAAACTACATACTTGCTTTCGTGTTCATATGTGTGCGTGAGTGCGTTCCTGCATGTGTGTGTGTGTATACGTGAGCGCGTGCGGGAAATGACATTTTGGTCCAAATAGAATACATCTTTGTCGCAAACATTATCAGTCAATCTTGATTAACCATTGCTGTGCCAGACCGTGTAAAAGCTGTTTTGCTGAAATCGTACACAAACTAATCCCACGGCCAACACGTGCTCATGCGCCACCAAAACAGCAATCAACGAGTAAACATCGCGAGTAAACATATCACAAACAACTTTGATTATATGGAGCCGCTCTTGTCGTTCTGGCCGAGGTAAAGTTGTTCCAGGAATCATAAATCTGGAAACCAGCAAGGCAGTTGATGAAAGTTCAAAGTTCCTGTCCTGTGGCGACTAGTCGTCCCCGAGAACTTCCACATTTACAATTATTTTGTCGCTGAAGAACCTGATCCTTCAGATTCAGTTACCAGACTCGTGTTGTAGCGGGTCGGAGACATTCTCTTTGTTTAGTAACAACTCTCTAAACATTTCCAACCCGTGTTTGTTGTCCCTCTTGTTGTCACCCTCATTTCAGATTCGGTTACAGGACTCGTGTAGTAGTCGGGTGGGCGAGATTTTCATTGTTCGGTAAAATCTCTCTAAACATTTGGAACCCGTGTTTGCAGTCCCTCTCTTTGTCTCTCTCGTACTCACACATATTCATTTGGATCTGATCAAACATCCACATGCACCCACATGCACTCAAAAAGTCTTCGAGAGGGGATAGGAGGAAGATTATGTTTTCTGGACCTAGATAGTAACCATGGCTATATCACAAATGAAAAAGCAAAAGCAGCGGGTCCTGTAAATAGAAAATAAGGAGAGAGAGAGAGGAAAAAAAAGAAGACAAAGACACTGACAGAACAAAAGAAGAGGAGAGAGCTGAAACTCATGAAAGAAGAGACAAAGACAGAAGAAAGAAAAGAAAGATCGAAAGCGAATGGGGACATGCAATGGGGTCAAAGATAAGGACAAAAAAAAATAAATAAATAAATAAATAAATAAAATTAAAAAAAAATGAAAATGTCAACAGAAATCAAAGGAAAGTCCCATGTAGAGAACTGAAGGGAGGAAGATTGCAGGAATATAACAAGGCTATTTGGCACTGGAGCTAAAAGAAAATATAGACAATAGCAAAGAATAAAAGCAGCGCTCGGTATTTTAGAATTCAAAGAGAAAAGATTTGCTTTAGTCCATGTAATTGCCATTCAAACGAGCGAATATTTACACTGACGAGCTCAAAAGCAGGTTCTGTGAACACGACAAAAGAATATTTCCAAAAAAGAAAAATATCGCAAGAATTGTTGCTATGATTTTTCTACTCGTTTGATCGGTGAGTGTCAATCAAACTTATTCCTGGTAACATGAAGTGCTTCAAAAACATCCAAACGGTTTTCAGCAAACATGCAGTTTTCTGTTTTTAAAGAATCCAAGGTCGCTTCTATATAGATATGTTCTTTGTTAATTCCTAGAAACTTCTGAAAAACACAATTCTTACAACCCTAGGTTTATGTAAAAACATTATTGCGCACTGTGATATCTCAAGTTTTACTAAAATATAAAATAAAACAAAAAAACAAAAACAAAAAAACAAAAAACAAAAAACAAAACAAAACAAAAAAAACAAAAAACAAATGAGGGTTGAGAGTTAACTTGTAAGGTTCTGTGGTGAAAAATTAGAAAAATGGCATGCACTGCCTGAAGCTCGTGGTCATTTAAACATACACACACACACGTACACACACACACACACAAGCAACAGAGTATAATAGGAAAAGTTTCGTCCGTCTGTTTAGGCAGAGACAACGCTTCTAGAGCCAATGGTCACCTCAAGTATGTCAATGAGCCTTTCTGTCGGACAGTAACCGTTTAAAAGTGTTAAGAAATAAGTACGAAGTACCAACCTACCTGTTTCACACTGACTTCCTGTGTAACCTGCTGCGCATGTGCAGATGAATGCATTGACAGCGTCTGTGCAGGTCGCGCCATTGCGACACGGGCTGGAGGCGCAGTCATCCACGTCTACAGACAGAATTGTTTTTGTTACCTGTGCCTTCAGGAACATGTCAGCAGCTCAGTGCAGGAAAGCAAGATTTGTTAAAAACCTTTGTTCTGTGTGCGAGCTTGTGTTTGTGTGTGTGGGCGTGCGTTGGGAGTTTGAATGAAGGCTCAGTTCAAGTGTGGATGATCGGACCCATATGAGCACGCTCACAGACTGGTGTGTGTGACTACCACATTCTTTTCCTTTGCTTTGAATGGCCGAATGATTTAGTCAATATATTTTGCATCCTAGCTCTTACTTGTTTCACATCGGACCCCAGAGAAGCCAGGCTGACAGGAGCAGTCGAAGGTGGAGTTGTCAGGGATGTTGGTGCAGGTGCCGTTGTTGAAGCACGGACCGCTGGAGCAATAATCTGGTCCAACAGCGGAAGACAAACAGCTTAACAATTCCAGTACATTTTTCTCCTTCCATAGGTACTGTTGTTGTTAAAAAGTTTTTTTAAGGTATGTGATGCGATTGGATCATATTGTTCATCTGACATTGACATTATTTTTCGTCAAATTTATGTTGGACAGCATTTTTTCACACGACCCACACTGAACTTACTGAATTTGTCAGTTAATGTCAGTCCGGCGGGTAGAGACAGGCCAGTCATGTTACCGAAAGCATAGAGGACAGCACCAAACGGGTATCCACCCGTGTGCCGCAGCCGTTGGGTTGAGGAGTTCAAAGCCACGTGGGCAACACTGTAGCCGAGCCCCACGGGATTGAATTTATAGTTGACACTCGAAAACCCAGCTACAGCGCTGTCGTTGATAATGATGCTTACATATCTGATGACAAATCAAACGATTTTTATTACTAAGCAAATTTGATCTTTATTTCATGTTTAACTCAGGTTAGCTTTTAAAGAAATAATTGCACAAAGTAATTCAGAAAGGTAGGAAAACTATCTGTACTCCTAGTTAGGTGTAACGCACACAATAACAGTCTGTCTCTACCTTGACAATGTGGATAACTACAAACGGACTGCAGAAAGAGAAGAGAGAGAAAAAGAGAACAAGTAATAGAAGAAATATAGGAGGACTGTTGCACCTGAGAAATGTATCCGTGAGTGATATTTCCATATTAACGACGTAGTCCGTAGTGAAATGATCCGTGGCGGGAACCACCGCCATCGAAGGATCTCCGAACGGCACGGACAGGTCCGCGTAGTGACCTTTGGTGAACATCAGGGTCATGACAGGAGCGGAGGTGGTGATGCACAGCTCCTGCCCCAGCACCGCCAAGTCGTAGTCCACGAACTCCCCCTTGTCCAGCGTCTTGTTCCCCCCTGTGGACTCCGTGACCACTGCGCCATCGTGGCCGCTGATGACGCGGTAGATGACGGAGCTGGGCCTGTACGTGATGTTGTGCAGCACGTAGCTGCTGCCGTAGTCGGCGACGGGCAGCATCATCTCCACCATGTGGTCGCAGAGTTTGACGCCGATGGGCACGGCGGCGCAGTCCAGGGCCGTCACCACGGAGACGGGCTTATTGCTCGTGACGACACTTCCGGTGAAGTCCTTCTTGCACGCTCCGCCCCACACCTCGTGGAGCCGCAAGATGGCCGTCAGCACCGAGCCGTTGCCGTACGCTCCCAGCATGCACTTGCCAGCGTCCGCCACCTTCAGGTGCACTTGCACTGTAGTGTTGTCCTGCACGGCGGCTACAATGAAGTAGGCGTTCAAGTAGGGTGGATATCCACCCAGCAGGTACTCCGTCCCCAGAGCTTTGACAGGGTAGGCTGTGTACATGTCTGACGTCCCCGTCCCGTAGTTCAGGACGTACACACTGACATCACTGGTGGCGTTTAGGAAGACAGCCTGGTGAATAAAAATACGATGAAAGAAAAGAAAGTATGAAACAACAAATAAATGATTAGATGAGAAATGGAGTGTTAGAATTAAGGTTTTTCAATGAAATGCCGACCACGTTTGTCTCTCTCCATCTTCTGACGATTTTTGTCAATGATTCCGTTTATCTTGTCCATTCATCCATTTATCATGATTAGTCCATCCGGTTTTGTTTGTTTGTTTTTGCATTTGCATTCACCTCATGGGTTTCTGTTATTTGCAAACCGCACATCTTCAGTGGTACTATTTAGGGTGATGTGTCTTTTATGTGTTTTTATGTTATTGCTGAGGATGGTGACCTAGAAGAATTAACAGAATATGTGTGTGGACATCTGTGACCTGGGTAACAACAAGAGAGTGGGAAAGAAACATCGCAATTATTTTTTTTACACGTGTTTATGTACTTTATTTTATTGAATTACACACGTAGATATACATTAACAGACTGGAAGAAGGAAAAACAAATGAGTGAATGATACAGAAAATTAATTGTTAATATATTGGCTGTTATAAACAGACCGGTGAGTGTATGTGCGAGTGACAGATATTGCATATAAAAAGATATGACAGTGTGAATATATATATATATATAGAATATCTTAATACCCTTTAGAGGGAGACAAATCAAAAAAGAATCTTAAATCTGTCTGATAATGATGCTGAATTTTCCAAGTAAGTAATATGGATTCCCAGGTGCCACACCAAACTAAATATCGCTGTAGCCGCTGTTCCATCAAGTGCCCCTCTGTACAAAGCTCACCTTCAGGGAGGTAACATTTTGCTCGCTGTACTGCAAAGATCCACTCAACTTGATTCTGACCGACGACAGCGGTGGTAACGAGTGGGACGACGAGATGTTGAAGAGAGTGTTTCGGACAGAGACAGTAACGGTTTCCCGTGACGTCACGTATAAGATGATCTCCCCTGTCCCGTTGTAATTGGGGGGAAAAGACAGAAGAAATTCTTTTCCCCAATGGTCCATTTGGTCTGTAACTGGATACATAAATAAATCCAACACAATAACAAAAAAAAATTTATAGTGTATCTGTACATCTCACAAAACCATTCCCAGACTTGTCTATCACCTCTACACACTTTTACGAATGTTGAATAATTTCCTATCTCGACTTGAGCCACCATTGCCATCTTTCCAGAACTGACTCTTTTTCTTTGATTACATTTCGAATTGGAGTTTTTTTCCTACATAAAGAGAATTTGCAATAGCGATTGCGGTCTCGCCTTTATCAATCCCTTTAATCAACTTTGCTCCTTTCTTGGAGAGTTAGTGCTTTTGTCCTTCGTCTCTTGATGGTGATGATTTATCGGTTCCATCATTATGCGTTGTTAAACATTTATACGGAGAATTAATTCTAGATAAAACAATGTGTAGATATACAGATCTCTAAAGCAACATATCAATATGTCTATCGAGATGGACTAAAAGGCTCTCCCCTAAATCCATTATATGTATTTGTGAAACGTGACTTTTGAAAATTCGCAATAGAGGCACAAACAGTTGGTCAAAACAGTCTTATTTAACATCTTCTAACCTCCCTTGTAATGAAAACTCTCGAGAAGATTGTCAAAAATCTCATCTTAACATCTGTAAAGAGTAAATTGGATCCACTGCAATTTGCTTATAGGAAGGATAGTGGTGTTGACGATGCCAAGTTGTTCATTCTGAACACACTGTACAAACATTTGGACAAGCCCAAGACACATGCCAGACTACTCTTCGCTGATTTTAGTTCTGCATTCAATGCAGTCCAACCAGACCTTCTGGCTTCGAGAATGATTTCTCATTTTGATCTTCCACATCAACTGGTTCTGTGGATGGTGGATTTTTTTTTTTACTTGCAGACAACAGAGGGTGTATGTAAATAGTAATTATTCGGATATTGTTGTTAGAAGCACTGGTTCTCACAAGGCTATTGTCTATCCCCCTGTTGTTAATCATGTCTACTGACAGCTACAGAAGTACGGAGGAGAATAGCTGCCTCATTAAGTTCACTGATGACACTGTATTGTTAACTCTCAACAAAGCTCATGGCAATGCCTTCACAAATTTTGTACAGTGGTGCTACGAGAATCTTCTGGAGTTAAACGTAGACAAAACAAAGGAAGTAAATATAGACTGGAGGAGAATCAAAGAGGATTTTGTTGCTCCCAGTGCGATACACAGTAAACCTGTTGAAACTGTTAACTCTTTCAGGTAGCTGGGAACTATTTTTGATTGCCAGCTACAATGGAATTTAAACACCGACACACTGTTAAACGTGGCCAACAAACAATGTACCTTCTGCATAAGTTAAATAGTTTTTCAGGTCGTCAAGCAATCTCAGGCTCTTTCTACCGGTCGTTTATTGGGAGTCTTTTATCTTTTTCATTTGTATGCTGGTCTCGCTATCTCTCTGTCCATGATAGGAACCGTCTGAACTGTATTGTCCACATCTGTTCTAAGAGAATTGGTATCAGAGAGATTTAGCTTCTTTCTGTGACCAACAAATAGGAAAGCTTCACGCATTTTGCCCATACCTGAACATGTATTAACGAGAGAATTTGTATTATTAAGCTCAGGTAAACTCTATTTCCATGCCTATATGAAAAAGTAACAACACCTGAAATTGTTTGTGCCATCTGTGGTCCAGCTGCTCAACATCAGATGAAGTGTCAGTGGTGTGTGTGTGTGTGATTTTGTAGGTGAAAAATCTTCTTGATGTAAGTTTGTTGTTTGTTTTATTATATATATAATTTTCACTTGCCTTTTTATCACATTTCTAATATTTTTCATGTTGACATCTTTTAACGTCGCACCTTGCAACGAACTTCATTCTTACTTTTATTTTTAGCTTTTACTTTGTAACCAGAGAACCTTCCCATGTTGGAATTGTTCACTGGGACAAATAAAATCATTGTCATTGGAACTGAAAAATAAGCTCAGTGTTGCAGCAGATGACAGTCAAGTGCCAAGTACTATCTTAAACTAAGCAATAAAAAAAGGTATTTAACGAGAACACTGGCTACAAAGTAACAGTAAAAGAGATGGATCTCCATTGAGTGAAGAAATTGAGCCAACGAACAAATAAACATATTGCCTAATGCGAAATCTTCACGCCTAACATAAAATTTAGTAAAAAAATATTCCCTGAAATACAGGACACTAAGGTGGTTTACAAGATCACAAGTGCACAAGAAATAGAAACGGAAGTCTCTAGTGGATGTCCTATGTACCACCTAGGTATGAAGAGGACTAAAACAATCTAACATTGAAAAAGTAGCAAGAGCTTCACATGACATGTAGCACACGTGATCTTCCTTGTAATGGGTTGCAAAAAAATACATCTAGAAAAACGAAAACACTGATGTTAAATTATTTCACAAAAGTGACCAATACTTACCATGGCAGACGAAGACAAGAACCAAGAGACATGCGAGTCCCTGAGAAAGATAAAAATAAATTTATTTGACGACTGATTACATAATGAAGCTCGACTGGTGTGACACCATATCACCTGTAGAAATATTACATGTCAGCAGAAAGCCTTTGTTCTCGCTTAAGTGGCTTTAAAAGTTCTTTAATCACACGCTCCAAGGGAGAGAAGTTTGGTTGATGTATTACGTGCTTCCTGTCCTGGACATGAGGGAAACGCCTCCATTATAGACGGCGCTGGGGCCAATGCAGGTAATATTGTGCGCATGTCAGACACTCACAGCGGAGTTCCGGTACAGATGAAGGAGAGAGAGAGTAGGAGGAAGAAGAAAAAGATAGAGAAGGGGGAGACAAAAAAAAAAATAAAAGAGAAAAAAAAAAAAGAGAATATCGTCGTTATGTACTAATCTGCAAAGATAGATAACTATAACGACGGCAATGTCACGTGACACGTTTTAGATAAGAGACAATTTGATGAATTGCTGCCAACGGCTTGTAAAGTTTTTATTCGTTTCATTGAAATCATTGTAACACGCGACGTCTTTCTGAGTGCGTTAGCACGGAACAATCAGAGAAATGAATAAGTAAAATGAGTTTCTGAGCCGAGGTGCATGAGTGTTCGGTTTTCATTTCATCCATTAAGTGTCCGCTGATTGAATTTTTTTTTTTTTTTATAAATGGATGAAGCGATACAACGACCATGCATAATAGAACAGAGATGTTCAAAGAAAGATTAAAAAATCTTTACCTATTCAAAAATGTGAGTTAGAACATAACTATACATAATCAACGTGAGGTATAAAACAGCGCATAATAGTACAAAATAAAAACTAAAAAATAGCTAGTACAAATTTCCGTTAGGCAATGTCTCACAAACTAAAGCTCACAAAACTTTCCTATGTTTTACACAAGGACAACCTCCATTCTCTCTCACACTCACACACACACCACGCAAACGCAATCACACGAGCGGACGCACGCACATCCAATAACTTCATGAAAAAATTCAAAAGTGATACCAGACATCGGGGGATGAACCTACTACGAACCTCAGAGTGAGGCTTAAAGAAAAATCTGGAAGCGAACCTTGCAGATCCTGCTCATTGTTCCCCGTGTATCCTCCGTCAGGTCCCGGAGCCGTTGGAAGTCGACTGACAACGACCA
Organism: Pomacea canaliculata; assembly: GCF_003073045.1. Taxonomy (NCBI): domain Eukaryota; kingdom Metazoa; phylum Mollusca; class Gastropoda; order Architaenioglossa; family Ampullariidae; genus Pomacea; species Pomacea canaliculata. Next base: position 33,590,519 of record NC_037592.1, on the reverse strand, counting down.
TTCCCGACGTCCGCGACTACAACACATCCACAGGCGCGTGCTAATGACGGCGCAGTGCGCATGTCCGGCGGTGCACGTCCTGTCTGCCGCCTGCTGGCACCACGGAGTCTGGCATCCCCCTCCCTGGCTACCGGACAACGGGAAGCAAACCTCGCTTGACTGTAACATAGGAGAGAGACACCAGGCCTCACGGGCACTAAAACATTTTAAGGTCCGCGTCAACTGCAAAGCTGTTTGCAGATACGGAGCTTAACTACAGAAGAAAAAGTGTTTCCAATAATAAAAAAATGGTGTATAAAACGTTCCTTCCATCTAGACAAGCTTACAGTAATAAATTCGGAGGTAAAACAAGATCCGTCTGACATCAGATAATTTATCTGAACACAAGAAGAACCAAAACACATTGTCGGCCAATCTTTCATGTCTTCGTGATTCACATAAAGCTTGTATTTGTGGAGTAAATGTTGTTATTCCATATTTATAGATGGTTGGATTTGTTTAAGCAGGTTAATATGGTTTGTTGTAGCAACAGTCAGGAATCGTTTGCATGATTCTAGGTGCTTGTGTGTTGGTATTGGAAACATAGATCATCGCAATCCGTCTCCACAGGGAAGATAAAGCTGACCACACTTCATTCTTCTTAGCCCTCGTGGGGGAAAATACACAAGAAATTTGGTAGATATTTGTGTACTGGTATTTATATACACACACATACCCAGCACCCGACAAACTCCTCAGTCATCATCCTGCTAAACAGAATTCAAAAGACAAAATTGAATAAAATATTTTTAGAAATATAAAATCTACTTTATCAAAATCAGTCCTCTTCTTTAAATAAAATTTACAGATAGAACTTTTTCTTCATTAACAAAAAGCTAAAAGAATAGTCACATGCAACAGTCTTTTTACAGACCATGATTTCTCTTTGCTCAAAGAAAAGAAAAAGCAGACGACAGGCTTCCAATGTATGATGCACTCAGTCACACTTTGCCATCACACACAGACCTGCCCAACCCCTTCCTTCCTCGCCTTCATAGTCGTTGCCATTAGGATAAAGGCCAGCGACTGGTCTACGAAAACAATGTTTGCACAGCAGTGGATCCAGGTTGAGTGCCCACACCATCCTGTCCACAGCTTGAGGGCTGCGTGCAAAGTAGTTGGCGACAAGAGAAAGGAAAGAGAGAGAGAACAAGATTTCTTTCTTCTACAGTGCCGCTGTCAGCATTTTCCCCCGGTGCCCTTCCTCCTGCTCCACTCCTCCAAGACCATCGGCTTTGCTGACAATCGATGGTGGCGCTCCTAGCCTTGTGTTCGCCCACTGAGATGAGACGCTTTGGTGATCCGGGTGCGGCGAAGCGTGGAAGTCAACACTTGCTTCACTTCAAGAACAAGTTTTTTGGTAGGCTACAATTTTAATGGCAATGACAAAGAGGATGATGAAATAAAAGCCAGTCATTGAATGGCGATGTAGATAGATTATAATTGTAGTAATGTTTTATTGCGGCCACAAATTGCGGAACAGTTGTTTACGAGTTGAAATAGCTGTGAGCAGCATCTGCGTTGTTGAATAAAGTGCATACCACATGCTCCCAGTTATATTTATATGAAGCCTGCCACTGCCTGCAACGAGAAACATCAAAGTGACATTAGCGTAATGGGGGGAACCCTTTAGAAGCACAGGTTCCAGCCCGGGGCTGTCTGTCGCAGGTAAAGACTACTTTCCTGTTAAGGACGGGACACCCTCGTCCATGCCAAAGCACAGACATGTAGAAATGCTCCGCACTTTTTGAACAAGTTAGAAAGCAAGTCATTCAGTTCAGTCGTCCTTACTTTTCGACTTCCAAACCATTTTTAAAAATTTTTATAACTAAGACTAATGTAGCCTTGAAACCTGAAATCAGTTTCGTATTCGAACTCGTGTGTGTTCGTAGCTTGCGCGCCTTTTATCATTGATAGTCGTTTGAAGTCTTTGTTATGGATAGCACGAAAGTTCTACTTTTGAAATCTGATTTGTATGCTGTTGGAGACCGGTGAATGCAAATTCTGTGTCAGCGGCAGGTTTTAAGCTCTCAACACATGCAAGACTGAACAGGTCACGTGATCCGATTCCTACCGGAGTCTGAGCTTACAGCCCTCGCCATGAACCCTCTAGCATTATACACCGACAAAAGAAAAGAATTTCTATAATCTTTTAATTTTAGGTTTTAAGTGACGGCATGAATGATAGAAACAACAAAACATCAGGTTGCAGTGATCTTGGGTCTTGGGTGTTGGTGTATGTGGAGGAGGGAACTACTTGCTGTCAGCAGGAGTGTGTGGGCGGGGCGCGTGTGTGCAATGTGTGTGTGTGTGTGGTGTGTGTAGGTGTGTGTGCAATAAAAAATCCTCCCTGTGTGTCCAAGTAAACATGTTTATGTTGGTGGCCTAAAAATAATTAAAACTGTAATTTAGAAAATGTGTTTCTACAGTTCTACAATTTCCTCTCCATTAGCACGGCCTACACTCGGAACGGATGAATGAACGGCTCAGCAAATCCTTTCTGCTCTTTCTTTCAAACCTGTGTAACACTTTTGCAATAGACCTGCTTATAGGACTTTATGTCTGTTACTATCCCTCTATTCATCATTTTTTATAATCTTGTCTGCTTCTCAGTGATCATCAATCTGGATCAACGGCTTCCAGTCGTTATCTAACAATCCGACATGAGAGTAAGCAAGCTCAGACTAAAGAGTCGACACAAACAGTCAATAATGCCACTTAAAGCCGACTGTAAACAAAGCAAACCAAATAGTGAGCAGAAAGCAAATAAATTCGATAGGAGTTTCTGCACAAACCTCAGCATTCACTTCCTCCGACAAGAAAGTTCTCTTTCGTGTTGTTGGGGCGAGTATCCAGGACGCACCTCGTTGGGCAACAGACAAAGAAAGGGTCAAAAATGAGGAGGAAATCAAGAGGAGGAGGATGAGATGAAGGACGGGTAGACAACAAACATGTGTTGCCTCGCGACTCTTTATAGCAAAAGATGCTTAAAGGACTAGCAGGGTGCACAATTGTTTTATCACTATTAAGTAGAGCTCAGGGCAAGATGCCTTTCCACAAATCTTACTCCGTTCCAGATATGCAAACATCTCCTTGGAAACATATCTCATTGGCTGAAGCCTTCACTACATAAACGTAGACACATATATGCACAACCTTGATGTCGATGTTGTTGACCGCTTTCTGTGGATGGTGATGTTTAGAGGTTTGTTTCTCGAGAACGAACTCGAGTGTTTGCCTAGATTTAAGAAATTGAATCTTTCACAAAACTTGACAATAACAAGATAAAATAAAAAATAAAATAAAATAAAATAAAATATAAAATAAAATTGCACCCCACTAGTTCTTAGTTATGGTAAAGATAACAACATGTGACGACGATGAACACTAGGATTTTTCTGTGATTTCATTTGCTTATATTTTATAGAAATTAAAAAATACAATTGTTAAACTTTAAAAATTTGTCGTCATCGCCTTGAATTATGAGGTAATGGCTTGGGTTTTCCGACTTAGGAGCTCAGTGCAGGCAGCAACGACTGATCAGGTTTCTGGAATAATCGGTCAGTTAAGAGACAAACCTTGATGATTTCGACACATAATCTTTAGACCATGTTATTCATCGTTCAATGTTGGCTAAAAGGAAACATTTTTGTGAAATTTCATACTTTCGCCATGGACAAAGGCTGTAAGGTAATGTTTTCACGGAACTGTCCTGTTTGTCAGGTCTTCAGGTCAGACGGAAACACAACAGTGAAGAATTGCAGCGGAGAAACAAAACCTGAGACATAATGCATCCCATGAAGATAGAACCAGTAAATGAAGAAAAAAGTGAAGAAATACTAACAAGAACAGCCGACAACTTTGAGAACCGTCCTCATTTCAACTCTATTGCAAATTGAAAAAAAAACCTCCAAAAAACAACAATCTACTCCACATCTAATACAGAATGAAAGAATATGGCAAACAATACTGCAGCCAGACCGAGTTTTAAACACTGCGCAGTTGCACTCTAGCACTTAAAGTGTCAAAGAAAACAGGATAAACAATCCGAGAGCCTGGAACAACAACTGGAGACAATCAATAATCAGTTGAAATGCGCGGACCAACAACAAGTCAACAGTTCAGTTGTTATTGTGTTTATCTACTGTTGTAGCTGTTGTACACAACTGCTCCACCTGGCTTTGTTGTTCGGAGGACAAGCTGAGTGCAACATTGATCGGGCTCAGTTTATTTGAAAATAATAATTCCCATGAGTACACAATCGAGCTTTATTTTCAATAGATAAGCCTTCAAACATCGGCATCTAGGAAATCAGGAGAAAATTACTCTCCTAGACTGAAGAGTTCTGTTACCGCCATTAGTGTTTGTAACAGCGAGTTACACAGATCCAGGCATGATTTCGAGTCAAATTGAGAAACATTACTCGTGTTCAAGAAGCGATTTTCCCCCAACAAAATGAAAACTAGGTTTTGGAATACATCCTGCAGATTTGAACTTTATTTAAAAGCTTCGACTGACGTTAAAAAATTAATTTAAGGGCCAAAGCGAAGTCGACAGACTGGTAAGTGATTCTTCTCCAGATCAAATTGTAGTTAGCGACAATCACGATCATTGCTGTCTACGTTGTATTATTATTATTATTATTATTATTATTATTATTATTATTATTATTATTATTATTATTATTATTATTATTATTATTATTATTATTATTATTATTATTATTATTATTATTATTATCTGTAAGAAAGTGGGCGCATTTTTATTAATAAAATACAAACACGTTTAAAATGTGCGTTTGTCTAAGAAAATTCCTGCAACTTTTTTATTGCAACTTTATTATATTATTTTATTTTATAGTTACAACTGACTGCTAATAATAATTATGTTATTAAAAGTGTAACAGAACATTATAAAAATTTGATACATGATTATCTATGGGAAAACTTATTTCTTCCTCATTTAGCTGCATGCAAAATATACTTTGTTTGTTACCCTCAATGATATTTTAGCTTTTTCGAGCATACACATCAAAGGCGCCCCCGCACTGTCAGTTGTTGTTGACATTGTGCTGGATAATGATATGAGTGATGATGTGTTTGTGACTGTGTCACGATGTTACCTGTAGACCAGACCGGTGTAGAAAGAGTCGGAGTCGTATATCTGGTGCTTGAGTTTTGTTGAATCTTTATACCTTACAAGCTCCATCAGAGATTGGAAGAGAATAAAATTCAACAACAGCACATTTTTTTTCTTTTTTTATTGCCAAGATTGCATTTTGTTTCTCTTTGAATTCAGTTCATGCAGACGACGTTATGTTTAGAATTACTTCCTGTTTTCTCGGCAAATCCAGGTGTGGTTAAGACTAAAAATATGAATATAAAATCTCTCCTGCCTCTTAGTCATAAAATATCACCAGGATATGTTTTTGTGATTAGTTATGCTCTATTTCCTGCGATTTTCGCTGAGTGCTCGTGCTTTAAGTTGTATTATAATATTGTTGTTTCGATTATATAATGCTCTCACACCTTTAGATGTGGGTCACTGGCCTTCTGAATCAGAAATTCATATTCTGTAATCTGTTTCAGAGGTTGAGTAACAGTCAGAGGCAGACGATGTTGATAGCAGCGCCTCAGGTGTACCTGCTCACGCTTCATGGCAGGTGAGTTCTCCACCAAGCGTGAAATAAGATTGACCACTTGCTCCGTCACACCAGGATCGATGACTTCTGAATTGCATTGATTGGCCAAAAAAGGAGAGAAACGTGAGCTGCAAATTATAGCCCCAGTCTCGGGCTGACAAAGGCCGTTCACTGACTTCCTGTTATTGTGGACCTCTTCAGTAGAGAGGTTATTTTGGATTGCGACCTTATATTTATCATCTGGGCAACGTTTGAAGTTTGGAGCCAGGCAGTAAACATATCTTGACCTGTTTGATTCTGGCGTGAGAGAGAAGTGCTCCACTCGGCGCATATTACCGTGTTTCTCGCCTGAGTTGCTGGAGCTTGATGGAGAATTGAAGTGGACCAATTTCTCGGTTTCATATCTCGGTGAACTGACGGGTTTCATGTCTTGTGAACTGACAGGGCTCTTTTCTCTTGAAGAGCTGTATGTGGAGGTGGAAAGGTAACAGCTCGATGCTAGACCACCCCGAAAGAAAAGATGGACAAGTTGTCTTCCTTTCTTTGTTTCACAAAGTTTTTCAGTTTTTCGTACATTCATTTTACCTTTCATTTTTCTGTTCTTTTTTACCTTCTTCTTGCTGTTATTATTTCTTTCCTTTACGTCTGCATGTATTTTTTCCTCTTTCTACTTTTTTTCTTGTTTATTGTTTTTCGTTCTCTTCTTTTGACAAGAACAACTATGCTGTTAGCAATAAACCTGACGACGACTGTTATCCATTGACTTACCTTGTGTCTAAGGGGGTTAAATTGCGTACAGTATAAGCATTAAAAGTTCGGAGGACCCCTTCAATTTTCGTCAATGGGGTCCCATTCAAATTTGGGCGAAGAACAGGGACCCCTTAAAAATCTGAAGAAGGGGTCCCTGGGACCCCAAAGAATTTAGCCTTAGCAGAAGCCCTTTATATATTGCAGCATTTACTTAAATCCTTGTAAAATATTAGCACCCAGTTTCTTGACTTCCACATCTTCTGGACAAGATGGAGTACTTTCTGTTCTGCCTGCTCTTAACTCCCAAAACAAAGAGGAAAATAACATCACGTAGAATATTGTCGGATGGTTTAATGTCTTGTCTCTGAAGAGTATTTATTCCTCTTTGCCTGCGAAGAGTCCACGGAAGTGTGGCTGACAATATTGTTTAGCTACAATAGCTGCGATGTCTGCCAAGCATGTGGGACTTGTTCTCTCGCCTGGTCCTCCTGCTCTACTCTCGTCTACAGGGCCGTAGTCATGAAGGGAGAGTAAGTCCATGATAGGGATCTCGAGGACAATCGTCTTGTGTCCGTAGTTACAATGTTATGCCCAGATCCTGTGGGCACTCCTGTAAGACTTAAAAAACAACTGAAGGCCATCTTTGCCATCATTTTAACATTGCGCCTTCATGAGCACAACAGCTGCGGTGTCTGGAAATCATTTTGCAACTTCTGAAACAAGATATTTTTTCCAGAGTCCACCATGTATCCCGCAGGCAACGACTCACCCTCGTTTTATAACTACGGCCCCAGATAGCAGTCTACAGGAACTGAACTGAACTGTGCAATGATGAGGGATGTATGACGATGGATGAATGATGATGGATGATGATGCTGATGGACTCTGTCGGCGTATTTTGTCTGTGTACGTATGTGCAGTTGTGCAAGTGTCTCATCATCATGCATGCAGCTTTAACGAGTGTATGTATTTATTCCCTTATTTACCTAGCATGAAAACCTTGACCCAGAAATGAGAGCAGTCACACGTGCACGTTAGTAATTTCCTGTCTGTTCAAGGTCCAGCGACTAATCTTCCACTCATTGCAGCTGCAAGCTTCTGGACCATTGTTCCACTCCGCCATCTTGCAACCAGTGGAACTCAAGAGACTGTCTGTGTGATGTCAATCGATTGTAATCCATTACCTCGCAACCTTTAGCATGCTAGCGCAACGCTTCCATTGTTCCACTGCCATCTTTTCTTTTCTTTATGTCAACCTCAGACCAGTTTCGTTTCAGCGGCCTTGTGCCCCGCTTTTTCATCAGATGCAAATGGCACCATCGGCACGCAATAACAGGCGAGATGAAAGATGTTTCCTAGACACTAGACCTGGCATTGTCCCCACTTCATGATTTTTTAATCTAATAACACTTGGTTAACCCACGAAAACAGAACTCGTGGCCTTCGTAAGGCAGAAAAGGTCTGTCACAAGAAGCTTTGTGTCTTAGGAAAGATCCTGTTATTAAATGACGGATTTTGTCGAAGCTCACATGGCGTATGTAGAACTTTAAATAGTCTGTGTTTCTGTTGACAGGTAATGAAACAGCCATTTCCCAGAAGTTACCAAAAAAAACTGGTTTCCCGAGTGGAACATTGAAAAAACGATCTTTTCCGCTGACCAGTCGAACGGTGTTGCGGTCAGTGATCCGAAACTGGGGTATTGTCCCTGAAGGTATGTTGTACACAGAACTCTGAATATTTTAAAGACATTTTTTTCAAATTGACAGAAAAAAAATGTTGCAACGGCCTTTCTTCCCACGCTTATCCTCATCGTTACCGCGATCGTCGTCGTCATTATCATCATTTTCATGTCTAGTAACTTTTTAGAATGAAAATAGTTTCTCTCGATCATTTGTCCCTTGCCTAGTACCAGTTGCCGAGGATGGGGTGGGGAGCATATGTATAGACACCGCGGCTGACAAGGTCCTCTTGATGCTCGTCAGCCAGTTCTTCCTCTGGCAACCACGGCATCAACCATCCGCAAGGTACCTCGAAGGACGGTCCTCCACAAAAATTCGATCCGAATCACATAGATAAGCTATATTTGATAGAACCGTCAGTCAGTCTGTATACAGGTCTTGTCGTCTGCACCGATGAAAATGGGAGGGTGGTGGTCGTGGAGGGTTTCACCATGGCGTTCCAGTCACAGAGTACAACAAGGGTGTCTTTTATTGGTATTCCCTTCATTGCCTGGCTGATGCTAAAACTCTTCCACTTCATTGTCTTCGTGCTTAAGTGTCGGAGCCTATACTTGGACATTGTGATGTCTGAGGCTGAGAGAACGCAGCATGTTGAATATGAGATGTATTGTTAATGTTGCCATACACCTAGGTACGAGAAAGCCCATTCTACGTATTAATTTGATTTTGGTTTTGGCACATTTTTTTGCTATTGAAGCCTCCCAGTCGGGGGTGCGGATGTTGATGATCCGGGCCTCGACTGATCCGGCATGATTCTTTTGAGGCAAATCTCCGCACGCAAGCACACGCACAAAACCTCGGAACACAGAGAGAAAGAAGAAAGAGAGAGATAGAAAGAGAGAGGACTGAGTGGCACGTGTGCCCACAAACAAAGAAATGTTTTACTTTTCATCTACTGTATTGCTCTCCGTTTCTATTGGTGTTTTTTTTAATATTATTTTATTTCTTTAAACACGATTGATCAAACGAACGCAGCTTTCAACACAATAAATAGGAAACATTTCTGTATGGTGAATAACTCCATTCATATTTTATTTCTCAAAGCAGAAGACATTGGCAGGTAATAGTGAGGACGGGGTGTCATTACATCCCGAGAAGCACCTTTGTCTGTAACCTTTACTCCACCTCTGGCAAGCACTTGATGTCTGCAGGTCTCTACGCGCCTGCGAGCCACTCTTCTCTTTTAGAAAAATCTTTAAAGTTTTAAACAATGAAGTGTTGAAAATCTTTTTCTCCGTTTGGTCCACTAAGTGGAACCTTTCGAAAAACTGCGTCATTCTTTCTTCTTGAAATAACCGAAATGTCCTCTCTGATGTAAGCAGGTTGTGGACGTTACAGCCTTTACCAACGAAAAGGAAAATAGGAAATACTGACCTATCAGCCTCACCAGGTCATGTAAAACACATTTACAGAGTCATGAAAGGGAGACGTACCTGAATATGAAACAAGAAACTGCCTGGATTCCAATGCGCCTCCAGCCACTAAAATCTCCAAATGAAAAGAAAAAAGAAAAGTTAAGAAGGAAGGGAGAGAAGGAGACCTAAAGAAAAAAAAATCATCATCATCATAAATTAAATGTCTGTATGGGTATGTGAGCAAAGACAAATTTCTGCCCTGGGTCTCCTGGGCAGACAATAAAGTCTGTTTTGATTTTGATTTTTTGATACAGAAACGAAACTGAGAACAACACATCACCTGCAGTGAACTCGAGACATTTCTGCACTTTGTAGTTCGATCCATTTACGCTTTCAAAGGATGTTGCTGCTGGTGTATTTGCCTCAAAATCATTAGGCCGTGTCCGTTCAACACCCAGGCGGTGATGGCTTTAAACTCACGAACCCCCTAAAATTGTTTTCATAGTTTCCCTTGGTATTCTGTATTTCTCTCAGCAAGCTCTCTCTCTCCTCCTCCTCCTCTCTCTCTCACACACACAGTGTGATGAAAGAGAATGAAAAATTCCTTATAGTTTCTCAAACAGCTGGACAGAGGCCTCTGTCACACTACCTCATAAAGACCATCCTTGCTGACCTGCAGGTATTTAGAGGCTCCTTGATGGAGTGTGCATCCCCGACAAGAAGAATGCATTAGGCTGTCTGTTCCTACATCATGTGTGGCACGTTCGGGAGACATAAAGACGACACTCAAGTCCACAATGGAGTAATGGATGTATGAGAAAAATCGACAGTTGCCAAGTGTTTCGCTAGACAGGCATAGACCGAAACTTGGCCAGTAACAACGCCTCCAAGACTAAAGAACTTTCCAAAGCGGATACATTGAGCAACATTGTTTAACAAGTGCATGTACTACATATCGTCATCATGCCCTGAGGTCCACACAAGCATCTGAAAGAACATGTGATGAGATACGTAGGTACTATCAGTAACAAAATAATTCCGACCAATGCTGGCCATCAAGAGCTAGGGACATCCACACAAGAGGGGAAAGATGTTAAGATAATCTTTGCAATATAAAAAGTGTGATACAGCTAAAGCACTGTTCAAGCTAAAAGTAAAAACTTTGGCTATTGTAATACTATTGATATCGTCAGATTTATTTTGTGTTTTTGTAACAGGCATGAATGCGTCTTTCAACATATTCAAGTCGGATACTTCATCATTCTGACAAGAAAGAACACTACAATTACCTTTGGCTTTTTTGCAGGTCTTGTGTTTTCGATGCGCCGGGACAAAGACTTCACAAGACAGTCAACAATACCCGCAGACTAAACCAACGGTGGCCAGACGCCATCAATTATTAACTACATTTACAAACACAAACCCACGGCGACATGGCCACAGCCAGGGGAGGTCATAGCGTAGGACGATCTACATAACAGTTTATTGAAAATGGCTGGCGACAATAATTCTCAGAACCAGACACCCAATCTTCTGCTTCGACGAACAAAGATCAGAAGAGTTACTGTGTATTATGTCACATCCAATATTTCATAGCCCAGCATGAGAAGTCTTCTAATCATTCACATCATCGACAATTCATGCTCTTTCCTTCTCTGTAATAATAAAACTACAAGTTCTTGCATATCAACCGTACAAATTTAACATAGTTGTGAGACACAGGGAGCAGGTTTCTGTACATATTGTTCAGTGGTGTCTAACAGGGTGTTTATAGTGACTCGGTGCTGTCATCAGCCAATCCAACAACACGTACTTGTATACGAATTAACGCAAACATCACTGACGCCCCTCTCTAACATTCCAAACTTCACACTTAACAGATTCATGTTTCTGAAACTAGAAACTGCAGTTAATATTGTGTGTGAGGAATTAATACTACAAGCACAGACTACGCACTTTGTGACTGTCGCGTGTCAGCGATTGTGCTGTCATCCTTGTATGCCTCCCATACTGAGCTGGCCCATCGTTAGGTGTTTTCTTCACGCTTTTGTCCCCTCTTTGTCTTACGTCTTGCGCGCGCGCGCACAGCTTCCTTGACGCGTCAATTTTTTTTTCTTCTTTGACGTCATGGGTAGTCGTCATCAAGTAACAGACGGTGCTGGACCGTGGCCATGACAGTCAGAGTTTTTCATTTGTGTCGACCGATCTGCCACAAGCCGTTTTGGGTGAGTAGAGATCCATTCTGTCGGGTTCCACACCATTCTAGTCTGTAAGGGGCCCTTGGGTGGCGGTGGAAGTGCAAGTGAAAGAATCCTTTTATGTTCAAAGCCTCCACAGATGTTTGCGTGCAAGACTTGTACCTTGTTAGGTTAACGTTCGTGATTGCTGGGTCGCGACGCTTGTAGCGCGTACTCGTTTCCCACTGTATGGATTTGTGTAAGATCAACATTAGAATTTGAGCGAATCTTATGACTAGTCCGGTGGTCAGATATATGTGTCGGTGTGAAAATATTGTTTTAGAAATTGAGCAGTTTCAGGACACGACTGTTGATTGTAAGAATTGTTTTATCTACAGGCTTATTTTTCGTTCATCTTCACTCTTCCACCTGTTGTTTTTCGCTCTTCCTTCGTGTCACCGTGTCTTCACATCCTTTGTTCGCATCGCTGTCCGTCATCGTGTCGAGCGTCCACCCTGCACTATCATCATCATCTCGTCGGCGCGTGAGCTCGCGACCCTGCTGCACCAGTGTGCGAAAAGGCCTTCGACTGAACACCTAGAGCAGGAACCTTCGAGCAGGAGCTTTCGTGGCCAGTGGCCGGCCCACATCATCGCACCTGGACGGGAAGACAGAGGGGTGGGGGTACGTCTTTAGAGCGGCAAGCAAGGCCAGAGGGCGGGCTACCGTCTGTGGACATCTTCAACGGACTTCTAAACTGTCACCCCGCAGTGCATGTGGGTGATGTATTGTATATGCGGTGACTGAGATTAGCCTGTGCACAGGGCAGCTGTTTTGTCTTATTTTAATTTATCTTTTTTTTTTTTTTTGGATTGCTCACACTGATCTATATTTGTTCATGTGAGAGTTTGGAATGTTTGATTTTTGATTCCTGTCAGTATTATTTTTGTAGCTAATAAATTAGTTGTGATTTGTTACGTGAATTTTGTCTTTGTGATTTCTGTGTATGGTCTGCGCTCACTTGAAGTTCGACTGGACTTGTCGCGGTCACGCGACAGTGACAGCTCATGGAAGGAATGAAGCTAGTGTACTAATGTACTATAGTAGCTATAATGTACAGGATGAGTGTTAGCAGCACAGAAGACCTATCTAGAAATGACAGGTAATGTTTAGAGCAATATTACCAATAGCATAATACACAATACTAATTAAATAGCATCCAATGCACAAGAAATGAGTACTACACGTAAAGAAGACGTATCTGGAAATGAAAGGTATAGTGTTCGTGAAATTAGTGGCGATTAGCACAGAAGATGTACACCTGAAACAAATCAAAAACTCATTCTGAAAATGATAGTCGATGGTCACGGAATTAGTAACAGAGAGAGAAGTCACATGAAAGGCAGTGCTCAAGGAATTAGTGCTGCATTCGCAAGAAACGTGAGCTATTTTTACTGAAAAGGAGTTTAGATTAAAGGGAAGACACTCTTCAAGTATCGGTAATAAGATTTTATGCTCTGGCGCAGTTCTCTCCCTTGAACTACTCGCTGAAACCCGGGTGGTGCAAAATAATTGATGCACACTCAGCTAATGACATCAAAGGGAGTACATGCAGTCCACGCCAACAGGTTTTAAAAAGGTGAAAAGATGCCAAAAGAGACGTGAAACTACACGTTGCGTGGAAACTACAGGTGAGCTAAGTCGAAGAACAATTTGTCTATCACAAAATGACTGAGAGTTACGTCCCATGCTCAAAAAATTTTCATGTCGGCTCTAAACAACTCCTAAAAAATCTAAATAATGCCCTAAAGTCAGTAGCAAAATATACTCTGTAGATGTATATGATGGTATTTATTTATTGAGAGTGATGTCACTTCGACTAACCGGCTTTGGGAACGTTTAGTCCACGGATTTCGATGGAATTTTGCGCGTCTCTTACCGATCTCAGGCGTTTGTTGTTTCCATTTGCCTCTGTTCTAGATTGTTTGTCAATGCCTATGCAATTTCTTATCTTCCAATAAGCATCTGCATCCTGTTCTTCGTGTTACCATCTTGGTTTAGGTTTTTAGCTCTACAGCATTGTGGACCATGCTGTTTTTCCATTTCCGATTAAGGAACCTTGTACTTAGCTGCATGTTCTGCACGAGTCAATGAGCTTCAGCGATGTCGTCTGGTGATAGATGCGTTTTGTGTTATCCTGCATCTTGCTCAGTGCATAATTATTTCCTGATTGCTGCCGCGTTTGCTGCCTCAGTGCCAGGATTGTGCTCTGTTCTCTTTCTTTTTATGTAATGTTGTGTGTTTTACTTGTTTAATTTCTGTACAACATATTAAGCCTACTGATAGGAAAACTGTCCCACAAAATCTACTAATCTACATACGTATTGTTAGCCCATTGCTCATGTCAAAGCGTATTGAGCTTGCTGCCACCAGGGAACTGCATGTCATCATAGTCATCATCATTATCTTTGCTTATGTATGACTTCTTGCCTTTAGTCTTGTATTGTAAGTGGAGATATGAAATTATATAGAAAATATTTTTTCTTTTGATAATAGTAATAATGTGAAGTTATAACGCAGAGCATCACGACCAAGATAGATCGCACTCTGTGCGCAGACCAGTAATGATAAATAAAAGATAACAGCCAGTGGACAGTGAGGTACGTATAGGGACACTGAACAACATAAAGATGAGGTACAAGAGTAGAAGGCAAGGCAATGGATGAAGGTATGAAGATTTGTAGGTACCATACACAGTGTAAGATTGAATCGGGGGAGGAGCCTTCAAAGAATCTGGCTTACTGAACAAAGACTGAACTGGTCGCCCTGTGTCTCTAACAGTCGTGTGGCGGACTGTGTCAGCTGTTGCTCTGTCCACTTACTCCTCTCTCCCCAACGACAGGTGCGGGCCAAGGGGCGAATGTCTTGCCTGGCTTATGGATAGTGTGGGGTAGGAAGTGTAACCCATGAGAGTGTTTGGCTTATGGATAATTTGGGATGAGAAGCGTTACCAAATCACGAAAACGGAATTGTGCGCTCTCGGTTACAGGGAGATCAGTCATATTGATCACCACTCGAAGCCATGCTAGCAAAGTGCTGCATTACCTCCCTTATGATCCCTGGCCCTGTTATGCTAATTGTAGATTTGGTTACAAATGGTCATTGAAGATATATATATAATCGGAATATTTTTGTACAATTTTAGGAAATATGTATTATATTTATCTATAGATATTAATTTTAAATTATTAATGTTAATAATATATTAAGCATATATAATGTATTGTTTGTTTAATAACATAATTATTTATATTAAATTTCTCCTGATCACATTATCGAAGATTCATTACATCAATCATAAAAGGGTTGATGGTTTTTGATACTGTCGGTCGATTGATTGGCCAAACTATCGCCACGTCATCCTTGCCAAATACCATTCCACCCGCGAAGCTATCTAATGCGTTCTGTCAACACGGTCAGTGCCAGCTCCTCCGATGTTGCTGGTGCAATCTTCCAAGATTTCTTGTCAGTAACAAAGCATCAAGTCAGAGACACAATCACTAACTCGAAGAAGAAATCCTGTGAACTTTATCCTGTTCCTACTACCATTTTGTTTTAGTGCCTCGGCCTATTAATTTTAGTCATTATCAAGATCATGTCTAGCTACTTGGTCATGTGATTCGTAACTCCTCGTACCACGTGTAAGCAGACGATACTCAGCTCCTGACTTCTGGCTCAGCTTGCCAATTCCAAGTGTTGGTTATCATTCTTGGTTTTGTAAAACATTGGATACCGACGAACAAACGAGAAATCTACCATTACTCTTTTCTTCTGTCAGGAACCTTGGAGTCATTTTTGTCTTTCGAAAGTTATATTAACTCTGCAAGTCCCTTTTTCTTAAGTCCAGATGGGAATCTAGCTCCCCCACTATGCGGAGAGACAGAGGCGGGGCGCATATCAAATACTGGGGCCAGAGAAAGAGAATGAGCGAGAGTCGAACCTCTCCAGTCTTGACACGTGGGATAGTGAGAAAACCGGGGTGGGCAGGGCAGGGCAGGGCAGGGTAGGGCAGGGCAGGGCGAACTGACCTGCAAGGTTGGCAAGGTGACACAAGTTTAGATTGGGTCAAGACCATAAACAACACAACAGCAAAGTGTGACGATCCTAAATTCGATGTGAACATGAAATGGCAGAGTGCAGATCGCACAGAATTGCCATCATCAGCGGAATACAACGATTAGAATTGTTCTGAGCTCTCTGGAGCTTGTCAAACAGGCGGTCAGGGAGACCAACGAGCAGAGCTACAATACTCGAGCCTGGATACCAAATGCCGATACAAGATGCTTGGTGGAAACAATAGAGAGGAAACGATCCTACACAGTTGAAAACCTGTTTGTGTCGAAAATATTTATTGTAATCGGTTTTTACCCTGACTGCTGCTTTCTCAACCTTCTCTCTGCATTCTTCATGTTCCTGGCAATGTTGACTGTTCATGTATGTTTGCCTGATTGTGATGTTCTTTTTCTTTAAGACGTCCTTGATACCTTCTGCACCTTTTATCTTGTAAAGCCTATTGATTCACCTCTGTGTTGGGGAAATGCGCTATTTACCTCCAATTATGATTATACTGTACGGATTCTTTAATACCACAAACCATGAAAGTTTTTTTTTTATTCCAAACAGTTTTGTCGTCGTGCAGGCAGCTGCAACTGAAGTGTTTCCATTATACAAGCAAGGGGCTGGTAGCTGTCGATGTACAGACAACTTGGAAAAAAATACATCGCCAAAACGCTATTCTCAATTTCCTTCAGCGCCCTCGTAAAACCTCTAAAACAACTTGTCACGTGGTTCAGTCTTTTTGAGCCCAGCTGCTGGATCCATGTTTTCATCAGCGCTGTATCAATATGCAGCAATCAAATAGCCTGTTGTCTAGAGAGGCTTAAATGTTGATCGGAAATAATCAGGGCAAGCATCACATGGCATCGCAATACAATCCCGTTCTATTACCTGGCCTTCCTCTGGAGGTAAGGAAAGAATGTTTAAGTTTTAAGCTGCATCCACACCACACCATCGATTGTTCATGTCCCCTGCCAGCTTCCCGCAGAGATTTCATTTTAGTGTTCGATTGTAATAATTTTTCGAGAATTATTTCAGAGGCGTTGTCGCCAGTGCAGTGGACTGGACAATCCATTTTCTATGTTTTAAATATTTTACCCGTTCCACATGATTCTTAATCTTATTGTTCTGCTTTAGAGTCGATCTTTGTTGATAACAGACCATAGCCAGATGATTAATATTTTGGTTATATTAATATTGTAGTTTATTCACGCGTAACGACAACAGCCTTGAAAAGGTTTTTTTCTTGGTTCTGTTTATTTACACGTGGTTTACAGGCGGCATAATTCTGGCTAATTCCTATTTCGACTCGTGGCATACAACAGGCTTTTCTCTTTCTGTGTCTGTCTGCCGCACGGGCTGGATCTTCAATTTAGGCAAGCTGTTGTAGATATTGGTTAGCCATCGCATAAAGAACAAATAAATATAAATACATGAATAATAGTGATTGTTACTTCTTGTTGTATGTATCTTTGAATTTATTTCTTTGGAGAAATTATCTTTGAATCTCTTTTTCTTTTTCTCTATATGCTTTGTTTTCTTTGTTTCTTTCTGTCTGTCTGTCTGTTTGCAGGGTTGTCCATGGGACATATTTTTCTATCCCATCCCATCCCATGGCAATTTATGCCTGTCCCATCCCATCCCATGGGACGTTTCCCATGGTAATAACATTCCTATGGACAACACTGCGCATTGCACACATGTTAACAAAGTCATGGCATAATGAAACTGAAATAAAAAAGTATTTTTCCTGTGCTTAAAAAGTCTGACAATGCAAATTTCAGCGTAAATTTATTTTACAATATCAAGTATCGACTACCATGGGAAATACAAATATGTGCTGTCCCATCCCATCCCATCCCATCCCATGGGATTCCCATTCCTATGGACAACACTGTCTGTCTGTCTGTCTGTCTTTGGTGCTTTCTGCTTCTCAAACACAGTCTGCATAGAATCTTTGGCAACAAAGCGAGTTTTTGAAGCATGTATGAAACTGTCTTTGATCACCGCGACAGTGAAGCTGTTGTCATGTGAGAGATGCTTTCTCTTGTCTGGTCATTACAGTCCTGGGATGGGTTGTAAAAGCGACAATATCTTTGTTTTTTCCTCCCCACCGGGAAAATCATCGTTATGTGCAGTCAACTTTTAGAAATTAACTCTTAAATTTCTGATTTATTAAGTACAGAAATAAGAGATCAGACCTTAGTGTATGTAGCTGTGGTTTGTTCAAAGGACTGCTATACCAGTTTATGGCCGCAACAAACAAGCAATTTTTTGGACAAAAGGAATTCTTTCTTTCCCCATCCGGCTAGAAGACTGGTTTTGCAGCAACAACAACAGCACACGTGGTCTGGCAGGCAGAGAGTTTCTGAGGCAGAATGATCCCCCCGCTCCCACATCTTTAGTCAACATTTGCTGCAAAGCTTGTCATCCAAGACTGGAAGCTGGCTCTAACCACAGCAAACTGTAACTAGAACCTGAGAGTGCAACTTTCAACAACATAGCTTGTTCTTATCTTTGTCAAGGTTTCATATAATCCCAGTGGTTGTGGGTGGGGTGGGGATGCTTTTGAATTCCTCCCTACCCCTTCCGTGTTCGGGGATTTTGGTAGTTTTGATTGGCTGACTCTGGGTTCAAGGGGTTACTACTGGGTTTTGTCGGTTCGGGATGCACGGGTACACACGTGACGTTGTTCATGTGCAAGCGCGCGCGACTCTCGAGTTTCAGGAGAAACACAAGCCAGAGATGACTAGTTGTCTGCGGCCTTGTCCAACGGAGGTTTTTCTTTTTTAAAGCAACATCAGCAATGTCCGCTTCGGTGCTTAATTTTATCGCACGGGCACGCCTCATTAACCTCGACAAACCAACGTGTTTCTGGTTCAAGGTGGCTACTACCACGATTATAGTCCATTCTTTGCGTTTGCAGTCTTTGGCACAGACCAGTGATAGTGTTTATTGTTTCTTTCCCACCATTTTTAGCAACTCAGCTGGAATGTTGTCGACGCCAGGTTACTTTCCTCTCTTCAGACTGCGCACCGCTCTTCCAGTCTCTTCCCAAAGGTCTGGTAGGTCTGAGTGGCCCCTGGATTTAGTCGTTTTGAAAGATGTTAGTGTCCGTCTGTGTTTAGTTGGAAGTAGTACAAGTCTTTACAATATTCAGTCCATCGGTTGACTTTCAGTGTTTTCCATAAGAAGGTGGCCATTGCTGCCTTCGATGACTGAGGGCTTGTGTTGACCTGTCTTGGTGAGGGATCTTGAGGCTCGTAAGGGTTATGTCAACATGCAAATAGACACACAAACATGCACGCACATACTACCTGTTGGCTCTGTAAGTTGCATAAATTTCATTCCCAAATGCAAGCTCACTATCACACTCCACTTCTGTAGAAGTATGATGACTCGTTACACTTTTACTTATTAAGTATGATGACATCAGACACTTCTGTAGAACAATAACAAAAGTGATGATGATGATGATGATGCAGTCAACCTCCATCTATTCGGTTTGATAAATTTAATGTATCAAACTCTGAATGCCAAATTTAGTAATGAAAATTTTGGTCAGAAATTATAAGCGTTATATAAATATATTAGTAAATTAGACATTTTTTAAAGCGTAAGTAAATACAGAGTTACTACCGGAAGTCACGTCTGCCCGTTATACTCTCTTCACTAGAGTCCTGAGACTTTCAGTCTGCTAGTGTTCTGTGACTATTTGGCATGGTGACCTGAATGCACTTGTCTGTAGTCAAGCATCATCACTCGACTTTTACAGATCGACTCCAGCGACTTCTGTGTCTAGAGTGTTAGTTGTGAACGCACATCACTTTGTGGGTGGGATATTCATAGTTTGATGGCGTAGGAGTACGTAAAATGTTTACATAAAATGAAGGAAAACATGGACGGATGGACGGATGGACGGACAAAAAGCTGGTGAGAGAACAAGTCATCCACCTTTGCATGGCAAGCTTTCGAATGTAGGAAGCGGTTTTTAGCTTAAATGAAGCTTGTGAGACAGTCCAGCAGTCGTGATCAAAATAAAACAGTTCAGTAGTCACGGTGGAAAAAAATCCCTTTAGCAATCACGAAGAAAATAAAACACTCAGCAATCATGATTAAAAAAAAAAAAAAAACAGAAGTAAAGCTCTTAATAAAAACAAATTTCGGTTGATTTCACAGTGGAGTGAAGACTGCTAATACCCACATCCCACTTTGTCGTCCTCTTGGTTTTGCCCAGTTGCACAACAAATGTTCGTTCAGTCGTGTTTGAAATCCAGTCCATTAGACAATTGCTGCCATCCATGTCTCTCGAAAAGCAGTCGCTACACAGCGATTCTGTCGCTAAGCTCGTGGTCCATAAAATCCGCCATTTGATGCTTTTAACATCGATTGTGCTTTAAACGCTTCCGCTAAGAAAAAAAGGACAGAAACTTTCTTATTTGCTTCGGGTGAACACAACATTGTTGTTCCTCGCGTAAGAGGGATTGCCTGATCATGCAAATTGTTTTGGTTTGCTTTCAGTGCCACTTTGGGTAAGTGAAACAGTAATATTTTGTCTATGTTGTATTTTGTTAGGGTTTACATTTTTATCAGGCAGATATGATCACAGAAGATATGTTTAAGATGGAATTTTTCTTGCTGTTGATGTGAGGATGTAGTCAGAGTGAAAGAGCCTCGGGCATTACGAGGATCGTTGTCCAAGCTGTGAAGTTTGCCACCGATGGTGAACTCTAATTAGTGTCGGTTTCTCGGTCGAAAGATAATGGAAAAACACTGGTGTTATTTGTTATAAGTTTAATCTTATTATTAGGCTGTAGACTACGTTTTGCCAAAAGAAAGAACAGTTTATGTAAAAGCCGACATAAAAATAAACAAAGAGCTCGCGCCCACCAACAGACGACCGCTCGGAGTGGTCTGATGCCCTTCAAGTTCTTCGATTGTTGAGAGGCTTCCGGTGGACAAACGCCTTCACACTGTAAAACATGTGATGTTAATCCGTCAAACATGGCGGGGACATAAATCAAAGTAACTTCGGATTTATATAATCTCTAGCGACCGTTAGGTGCCATTTATTTTCAAAGAAACACAATCCTGCCTTTTGTCCACCTCAATCCTGCCTTTTGTCGTTTTTTACACGCGAGAGCTCAGAAGTACGTTGCCAGTACGTTGCCAGTACGTTGCCATAGACTGGCATAGAGGCATAAGTGATGACGCAGCGAACGTTTGCCAACGGCCCGTGGTGCAACTGTAGGTAAAAGGCTCATTTGTTGAACCTTTGTTTGCTCCTTGCCATTTCGTGAGTCACGTCCTCCCAGCGAGAAGAGCTGGCGATTGTGTCTGGTGCCCCATTGTTTGCCCCACTGCAGAACTGCAGTGCAGAAGAAAAAAAAAGTGATAAAACGTACGAAGAATTGAACTCGGCGGCTTCAGTGTCCCATTTCATGTCTCACTTTAATTACGTGCTGGTCAATAGATTCTTTTCTACCTGGAAATGGATTTCCGAACAAAACTGCGCAATAACTCTTTTCAAATGAGTGTGAACAGACTTGGCAGGAATGGAGCAAGTGAGCGAGAGACTGTACGGGGGAAACAGGAGACATAATGAGGGAGACAGAGACCGAAAATTGGGGTGGGGAGTAAGGGGTGGGCAAGACAAGACAGAGAGAGATGGACAGGGGCTTAATACTGTATTCTGCGCTAATGGTCTATTATCACTGCATTTGTTCATACCATAATGTAATCAGTTCTTATATCCTCCATAAACGATGACTGTGCCACTCGTGTTACATTTCTCTAGCACCTTTTCGATAACTCATTCTTCTTTAATCTTTCTTTTCATTCTATTTCTTTCTCTCCTCTCTGGAAAATACCCACCTTTTCTCTCTTTCTCGCTAAGATGTTTACCAGGTCTGTGTTCAGTAGGTCTGATTTCCTTATAATGTAATATAATTTCAAAAGAGCTGTTGCACAATTTTGTTCAGAAAATCATTTTCTTTTTAAAAAATCTATCGATCAGGACGTCGTGAAAATTAAAGCAATTGGAAAATAATGTGTTTTTCCAGCTGCTGGACAATGCAACACCAACCGTGATTTTTCCCTCTTCTTGTTGAAAAAGCATGACTCCGCAATCAGCAAATTGCAAAAAAAAAAAAAAAAAAAAAAAAAAAGTACAACTGATAATTGTTTACTTGTTACTGCTGAACTAAACGAACTTACTGTAACACGATGTTGCTGAAAACCAGAGCAGTATACCCGAGTCAGACCATTTTCCCAACGGCCCATCAATCTGATACCTTGGATGTGACGTAAAGGTAGTACATGGGGCTTTAGCTTTGAGAGACCCGTATGCACGTGAATACCCACAGAAAAAGAGTTGTTAGCTTCATAAGCAAAATAAACCTCGCTTGACGACATGATACTCAAGTGTTAGACTTGGTCTCTCGAAGGATGGGGTACCGTTGGGTATCGTAGGAGACAAGGCATTGTAAGTGTAAACAATGCTATAGTAGTTATCTACTTAACTACCTGCTAACTAACATCTATATCTGCTACTTCTATGTTTTTATATATTATTTCCTGGTTAAACTTTGACATGATACTCGTTATAAGCTTATGTCTTAACTAGACATGTCGCTACAGACATCGTTTTGGGAATGCGACTGCTGCGCTTTCAATGGCCGTGGCTTCAAGCTCACCTTGTCCTTTTGTACAACAACTTTGTCAAATACAGGTTAATGTTGACACGGTCAATAGTCCTTGCATTAGTTTTGCGAAAACTTGCAGCAAGATATCAATATGATAGGATGAGAAAACAAAGTCTTGAGTGGCTTGACCGAACAGCCTCATTGTTGCAGCAACGAGAGTTGACAACAGTTAGTGGAGAGCGTGAAGTCAGGCGGCGGTCACAGCTCGCATGGCCACCCGACCTCCATCCACCCTTTAGGTAAACCAAACATCGCTAGTCGCTCGGGCGTGCAGCGCCTTTGTCATGACAATTGTGGACTGGAAACTTTGGTTTAGCACGCGAGTGCACTCACAAACACACACTTGCATTCATGTTAGAATGAGAGCTTGAAAACATAGTTAAAATCGCCAGCAAAAAATGAAAAAGATTTCAAGTATACATCATCAAAAGTCGTCAAGTAACATGAATGAGAGAGAAGTCTTGCACACGAAGAGATTCTGTTGTTGTGTATCCAAGACATGTCTACACACGATGCCCTGCAAACTTACCAATTATATATATATATTGATGTTGTAGTTTTAACAGTTTTTGTTTTTTCTTGCGGACGCAGCAGAAAAGTTTGTATTGTTTTGAGGACTGATAATGTTTATTGTCAAGAGAAATGATCTTCGATGCGGTTTTTCCTTGCGCTGTGCATGATGAGACCATCCACCATCACCTGGCACAGAGAGAACTGAAACTGTCGAGGACTTGGGTTCTCTCAATTCCCTCTTTTTAATCGGTTTACAGGAGAGAGGTTTTCTAAGCAGTCTTGGTTCAGTCTGGAGTAATTTAACCTCATTTATTTTAGCGAGATCCTCTCAGAGTTGGATCAGGCTTTGTATAGCTATTTTCCAGTCAATCATCTAGCAAACTATTGTTAATAAAGCCTGGAGAAAATTTTTACAGTTATATGTATTTTCTTAGAGTTGTTATCAATAGTAGGTAAAATAGCTTTCTCAGCATTTTGTTTACCTCTGGGCTTGAATGCAAGAGTGCAAATTCCTTTTTTTTATACAGTCCATCAATTGCTCCTCTTCTTCCTTCCTGTCTTATTTGTGTATCAATAATTGTAATTGTCGCAGACTCCTGAAGGTGTGGAAACACTGCGACTACTAAATCTACTAAAGAAAGGAAACGATGTTAACTGACATCTCTTCGTCTTACAAAGAAGAGAATAACCGAAAACCTTTAGCTCGAGAGTTTGGACAGCTCGGCGCGAGCAGCCATCCAGGCGTGACGAATGATGGTCGGTAAGGGGAGGGAAGTGGCCCCGGGGGAGTGTGGGACGGCTGGACTTCCCTTTCCCGCCTCACTGGCATCTCTTACTAAACAGGTTTGGTTGCAGTATTCCTTCCCTGAATGCTGTCTGTCTGGTGTAGCTTTGGCTGTGTCACTTCTGTATTAAAATGCAGTTTATTGCGGTATTTATTATTTTACTGATTGTAAGGACCCCACTCAGACCTCGCATACTGCAAGGCAAAGCGTGCAGCAAAATCGCATTTCTTCTCACTCCTCCTCGTTGCCGCAGCAGGACAAAGCCGAAGACCAGTTTTCGTGACGGAATCAGAACTTTTGCTAACGCGCATGCGCAAAACGCTTCCGGGACAGGCCCGCCGCCGTGACAGCGTGATCTCCCTTGAGTCATTTGTAAGCCGGTCGTTGGTGTCTCCGCACCGCAGGCACTGAGCAGCGATTGGGTACACTTGGCACTTTGAGAAATCAGGATCTGGAAACAGAAATATCGAGAGAAGAGCCATGACAGACTAGAAGGTCTGGACACTGTCGCAGAGGATGGAATGTTTGTGTTTCCATGACTACTTAGTGTGACTGGCGATCATAGCTAGGAGCCTGGATGTTGAGGTTTTCTCAAGTCTGTGTAGACGGATGATTGGCAGTTTACACGATTACTGATGCTGTTGTACCAGCGGCTGATATTCCCACATACCAGACTTCTTGAAGAAAAATCTGCCCAGTCACAGACACTGCTCTCTGGACTTCAAGTGGAGATTGACTAGAGTCTGCTATCTCCATCTCCTAACCCAAACCATGACTCCTCCATTTTTACTCTTTGCCGTCACAATAAAGCTTCTTTATCAACTTACTGGTAAGTTCTACAGTTTGTAACACAGTCGATGTAATCAGTGTGCTCTTGCAGTTTGTAACATTTACAGGGAATGTATGTGTATGTACTTTTATTACAGCTTCTAAATTACACTGTCAACATTTTTTTTTTTACAGTTTGTAACAACCACAGCGAATGTGTAGGTGTTGTGGTTACAGTTTTTGAAAATCTTCCTACATTTACTTGCTGACATTCTGCCACAGAGAGACAGAGAGACAGAGACAGAGAGAGAGAGAGAGAGAGTAAAATTTCAATCAAAGTTACAAACAAGAACAGATTTATAGCAGCAGAGAACAGAGAGGCAATTATAGAGGAAAATCAACGGAGCAAAAACAATTGTTTCCTCGAAACACTTTTTGATTGTAAAATATCAAAACGGTTTCGTAATACTATTGAAGTGCGTTAGGTTGTTTTGTATGTTTTACACTTTGTGAAAAGTTTCTTCGGAAATATTTAGTGACAATTACCCCCGGGTAACCTGCGACTCAAACATGAAGAAAACAATAACTAAACCGATGAGTCACTGAATAAACAACATCTGTTTTTCGTTTGATTTCTAACAATTCATCAGTTTTACGCCTTTTTTTTAATTTCAGTCGAGTAATGTGCCAATGTCACCATGTTTTCCTATTCCAGTCCAGCAGTGTAACAATATGAAGGGCGACACCTACTGCGCTTCTCTCCTCGCCACCGCCGACTACTGCGTCCTGGATGGAGCTGTGGCGCCGTGCGACTGCGCAAAGGACTGTAAGGCACCCGCATATTGCAACGGTAAGCCTAGAAACACATCATCATCATCATCATCATCATCTAATCATCTAATCATCCATCAACCATCATCCATCGTCATCATCCATCGTCATCATTAATCATCATCAATCATCATCATCAGTGATAGTCTTGAAATATTGCAGCGAACAGATAACTAGGAAAATAACATCTAGAAAAAACACGCATAGTTCAGACGTTTATAGAATGGTCTAGAATATTGTATATAAACATCAAAACTAATCACACACCCGAGCTATAGCCATCCTTTCCCACCCTCTAATAAATCCCAGGATCAAGAAAGGATCCGCTACTGTGCAAAACAATATTCCCGGCAAAAATACGAAGCTTGACTAGTCATGTGAGAAAAGGATCAAGCAGAAGAGAGAAAGCCATTTAATACTCAGCAAGTGTTTACTTCCGTCGATGCCTGTTCATTATCTGACCTTAATCACCAGCCCAGACAGCCGCCGGCAGAATATAAAAGGCGACCCCGGGTTGGTTGGGTTTTCGCGCTGAATCTAGATCTTGACAAAGCTTTGCATCCAAAATGTCTGTAGCGTCCATCTGTGTCAGTGAACCTTTCTGTAGCAATATCTAAATATAACAATGACAATGAGCTGGTAAGATGTCAGGTCAGTCATCTAAAACAATTGGACTGTGTGTATTAACAATAAAAAATGCTTAGTCCTTCCGACATATATAGACAGAAGTACAATGCAGTTTTTCAACACCTGTACGCAATATACGATGCAAGTATATTTCCACATAATATATTGTTTAGAAGTGTAGGGAAAACTATATTAGAGTCTGTTATTGTCATTTCATTGTTATCACTGTCTTTGTCAGTCTGTAAACTTCACGTTTAATTAACGTTGTCATTTCCTTGACAGCTTTCATGGTCAGATGGTAAGTTCTGTTTGCGCCTGATGTTACTCATGTAGAAATATTTGTGGGCAGATGTGAACAACACAGACACGAACTGCGGGTGCATGGGCTACGCCAAAAATTGTAATCTATCCAATATCCTGTCTACGTGCCCACTACGTGCCAGAGACGTAACAGTAACTACAGCTTTCACGTGTTTATTCTCACTGATGAGTGCATAGAACAAGCATGTTATTTTCCTGAGTTTCTATGCTTATTGGTATATCCATGTCAGTATGTCACTATGTTACAATAACAACTGGTTTGTCAACATCACTGGTTTGGCAATGCCACTGGTGTGTCCGTGGTGTAGTTTTTTATTCTTTCAAAAATGCACACAGGTCATTCTCTCCTTAGGTGTTTGTGTGGCGTTGCTTTGTAACTTAGTTGAAGACTGAATGACAGAGACAACTCAGAGAAGCCAGGTGGGACAAGTGATGGTGTTGAGGAGGAGGGGTAGGCTATTCAGCACCTGTTCCACCAACTCAGGAATCTCGTGTACCTTTGCTGTTTATCAATAATGAATGTGTTCTGTAAATAAAGCCGCACAAATCTGTTAAATATTATGAATGAGGATACAAAAAAAGCTAAAGAATTTTATTCTAAGTGAGGGATTTAGTTAGTGAGTGAGTCAGTCAGTCAGTCAGTCAGTCTGTGAGTCAGTAAGTGATTTGCTACTTTTCTTACAAAGGGAGGTGTTGCCTTACTAGGTATCAGTGCAAGTTGTTTGTGTAGTAATCTTACTTTTCGTCTGTTACATAAACTAAGCCGCATCTCTCCTTGCAGTAGTGATATGTGACCCACTGGGAGTGAACATCACGGGTGCTTTTCCCAAGTTCAACAACCAGGTCCCCACCTACAGCTACCCCAAGTACGGCGACGTGGTCACATACGGGTGCGAGAAGGGCTTCAACCAAACAGGAGGTACCACCAAGGCGCTTCGGCGGGTATGCTACCTCGACGGACACTGGGTACTCGACCCAATCCACCAAAGCCCTTTGGTGTGCCAGAGTAAGTACTGCTAATCAGGTATAGACTGAATGCTTCACCGGACCAACAGATCCCTTTGGTCTGTCATCCTAAGTACACGTTAATCGGTGAGAGTCTGCCTCTTGGTTAGTGTGTCCGGACACCTGTATAACAAAGTGTCTGTGTTTGGGAGGAAAAGGGGCTTTGCACAACAGAAGGTGCATATAGTGCTGCGGGAATGGTTGATTCACATCTGATATTATGTTTACGGGCGAGGGACCTGAGGACAACACCAGACAGCAACAATCAAGGTGAGAGTTTTTTGGGAATAAGCAGGACAACCCTGGGTCGATCTTCAGCGCTTTTTGCTGC
Organism: Pomacea canaliculata; assembly: GCF_003073045.1. Classification (NCBI taxonomy): domain Eukaryota; kingdom Metazoa; phylum Mollusca; class Gastropoda; order Architaenioglossa; family Ampullariidae; genus Pomacea; species Pomacea canaliculata. Next base: position 33,562,817 of record NC_037592.1, on the reverse strand, counting down.
ACGATTTCAAGTTTGTCTACACTAGATGATATTTTTAATGTGCATGTCACGTGATGTCAAATCAGATCTCATTGCTTCAAAGTGAAAACCCGATAATAGCCCACGCTCGGTAACTCGATCTCTTGAAAGATAAAGGATCTTTTGTCAACCGAGCTTACTCTGAAAAGTTGTGAAATCTCTCACAAGCTGCTGTGCAAATCCACACTGACGTGTCAGGGAAAAATAGTATTAAAGTGTTGTGATTATTAATATTGATGTACATGTTTCTTATTGTTGCTTGATTTCCATGGCAGATACCAGGATTTCAATCAATGGCAGTCGAAGTTCTAAAGCCAATATTTTCTTGGAAGAAAATATCTTTTAGTTTGAATTGTATTTAAAAGATCAGAAAAATAAAATGTCAGAGTTCTATTACATAGCATCGTTTTTGGTACCGCTAGGTGCTGGAACAATGGAACCAAGTTTCGTACAGTAAGGTTACTCAACAGCAAGGTCAGGGAGGAATTCACTCCGCCCAGTGATATTCAGCCCAGTCTGTTGACTGTTTAGCCCAGTCTGTCGACTGTTCAGTCTAGTCTATTGACCGTTCAACCTAGTCTATTGACTGTTTAGCCCAGTCTGTTTGATCCACTCTTGCCTCTATTTCCTTTGGTAGGAATAAGCTGCGGAGCGACACCAAATGTTACCTTGGCAACGCCTTCTCAGAGCACGGTGTCTTTGGGGACACAGTGACGTACACATGTGTGACTGGCTACTACAACGCCACACCTGGCAACGGATCCCGCGTTTGTAATGTCACTGGTCAGTGGCTCCAGACTAGTGACGACCCGGATTGCCAAGGTGTGTATGGGGGAAGGGAAAGAGGAAATCTGTTGTGGATAAAAGTGTGAGTGTGAGAGAGAGACACCTTTGAGTGTGCGACTGTCGAATGCATGAATATATATATAGGCTTGCGTGTGTATATCTGTGTTTGTGTGTGTTTGTGTGTGTGTGTGGGCTTGTTCTCGGGCGAATGCGTGTGCTCCAAGGTGTAATTTTCGATGCACACACTTGGAAACTTATGTTCTTACTCTCATAGTATCATCCTGTAACCAGTTACAAAGTGATGTCACGCAAACATATTATAATGAGCAAAACTTTATGCGAAGCATAAATCTGGCATCAGTCGAGTGATCTTGCTTTTTAAGTCGTAGTTCTTTAATTGTAAATGTGGGAACGGGAAGAAAATTCGAAATCCATTATTACTGATCATTTGATATACAGAGCAATGCAAATACGTTTTGGTAGCCATTACACCGGCATACTAGGCCTCGTTATGGTTTCAAGATGGCGGATAAGGTCCATGGTAGTTACTGGCGTTAATTTAATGACAGAAGGCTGGAATGGGCTGGTGGCGACTGGCGCAAACCCATGCACTGCCCTAATGAACAAATAAAACATGTCTTTAGACACCTCATTGGTTGTAATTACTGAGATAGGACTACATTTTGTGCATACTTATCTTTATTACTATCTTATTCCACATTCTAGACCGATCTAGAAGCATGCGCAGTTAGCCTGTGAACAAAACGAGGCCATAAAGTGATATTTGTAAATTACTCTTATTTTCAGAACGGCGCTCAGGAAGGCAAAGTCTTGACACTGTGTTATATTGTTACATGACAAAGAACACAAAGACAAATACTTAAATGGACAAACACAGACGTTGACAGCTTTACGAGTACCTGGCCGTGTGATTCATTCATTTACTCCAAACAACCGGTAGTGGTTTCAGAATCCTGTGGTTTAAAAGCTTGAAAATTAGTTTCCGTCCAACCACACGTGCGTGCACACACACAGACACGCGCGCGCACCACAACAGATTCTTTCTAGGAGGTTATGATTTGTTAAAATAGTAAAATAATCTGGTAGATTTTCTATGAGGTGGAAATATAAGCTACACATTACTTGAATTAATTAATGTGGTAGTCTTTTTTTCACCACGTGCATCCCTCGGGTTCCAAACAGCTCGCATGTGAGAGGGATGATGTATTAGTGGGTGGTGTAGTGTTCCGTTGTCCACAAGAGCAGGCAGGCAACAGTTTCAGCCTCGTCTTCAGATATACATTGGCACCGTGGCACGAACTGATCCCTGCTTGGATGTTTCGGTCCTTGACCAAAACTTTTGAGAGAATTCTTGTTTACTGCTTGCTGGACACTTGACCATCAGGCTCAAAACCTGTATGAGATGTTTCTCGGTGAAACAAGAGGGGAGTGGCTCTTTGTGAGTCGATTTCAATCAGTAATGGTCTGTCCTGATGTGCATGTTGTCGTGTTTTGCTTTATTGTTTTCTTTAACTTGTCTCTATTCATATGCACACCATACGGTCATCGTGACCCAAGAAACTTTGTAGTGCTTAAAGTGGAAAAAAGAGGAAAACACTAACAACGGTGATTGAATTAAAAAAAAAATGTTATTGCCAAGTATGAAAGTGCCATAGATGTATCTCAATTAGCCATTCAGTATGGCATGAATAAGTCAGCGACATGGACAATCCTACAACAGAGAAATACCATAAAAGAAGCTGATTCTGATGTAGTGAAAGGAGTAAAAAGCTGTAACAAAGCCAAAGTTTCAAATAATGGAAGAGACGGAGAAGTTATTACTGATGTGGAGAAATAAAATAAGATGAAAAGAGATAGCTGGAAACAAACCCATCTTGTTACATATTCGGTACAACAAAACACTATGAATAATGCAATGTAGCTATCGGTGAGTGCCGAAACCTCGTAAATACATGTACATTCTATTTTTCTGGGGGAAGTGCCGTGCACGTGACCAGCCATCCAGAACGGATTGTCGTCGGGGGCCAAGGTGCCACCGAGTACTGTCATCAGCCTGCTGTGTCCAGTCATCTGGGCGACGACAAAGGAAATTCCTTTCAGCTTTTCATCTTTGTGGGCTATCGTGGAGGTGGGGAGGGAGGATTGGTCTGATGGAACAGCTGAGAAAGTTTTTCACAATAGCTTTCTCTGAATGATGGGAAAGTTTGTCTGTTTTTTTAATGTTCTTCAGCCAGTTTGTCTTTTGTTTCCACTTCTGTTTCGACTTCCATAAAAGGCCTTCTTAAATAAAACAATATGAAGGAACTTGTGTCCAGCTTTGAGAAAGTCTTCTTTAAAGTTTACAGGGAACCAGTGCTTTTGGTTTGAACGGTCATAATAGAGGGACTCCTGCTAACATACTGAATTAAGTCCACAAATTGTTTGCCAATGAAGATATTTCGTGAATTATTCAGCAACAACCAGTGGTTCCCCCGTCACGCACCTCCCCCGGCCCCACTTTCCCTTCACAAACCAGAATGAAAACTACTAAAGATTGGTACAGCCGTTATTTGTAAACAAAGCTGATGATCTCAGTTTGCCAAATGCTGTTCAACCTGTTTATTATTGAAGTTGTCACTGTTGCAGTCTTGTTGTGAAGTTCGATGGGAAACAGTCGCAGTCTTTAAGAGAATAGGGTATTTCCCGGGTATTTCTCGGGTATTAGATGTGGTTGGCCTTTTCGAGGTGTTTACCATTCATGTATTCCTCTGCTTTCTATCACTGTTAGTGTTAGCCATGGCTTTAATTCTCTTGGCAATACTGGTCTCCATCCCAGTCGCTTCTGCTTTTTTTTATTATTTTTTTTTTATCCTTCTTAATCGAGGTCCTGAAGTTCGTCGTTGTCGTTTGCCACGAGATTATTATCGTCTGCACAACACAGGTTGCAGATTAGTCAATCACCGACGAAGTTTTTTTTTTCATGATGTTTTCCGTAAAGGTACTGGACAATACAGGCGATGGCGGAAATGCAGAAATCCAGAAAAAAACTTCCTAAAAAAACACTTTTAGCTTGTTACTGAGGAGCACCCGCTGTTCGAGTTCCAGCAAAACCCTGAAATAACTTGAATGAGTGTGGGAGGGGTGGTCCCATAGGGTACTCGTCTGGTAGTGGCGATGTGTCGACATTCCGTGCAGCCTGTCACACTGTTTATCTTTCTTTTCTGCGCGTGATGGCGGTCTCGTGTTTTTTGTCAAGCCGTTTGAATTTGTCCACTTTTTGGCAATAATTCCTATCTGATTACGAGGGCCTTCCGTGTGTTCTGGTGACGTAAGCCACCAGATGAATTGATCTGCACGAAACGATTTCCGCCTTGGACTTCCTGACAGTTGGCATGAGTCAAGTGTTGACCTGTCAGTCATGTCCTGTCTCCGACAGCTTTCCGAGAACTATTTACCTGAGCTCTCCCAAATATTGACGTCAGGTGGCAAAGGCAAAAATAAAACAAAGACCACCATCTCCTCAAAAAAAAAAAAAAAAAAAAAAAAGTTATCGAACTCAGAGAATTCCTTATCGACTTGAGTAGTTAATATCTAGTGAACGGTTCTTCATCTCAGTCTGGCTCCCTGTGTAGTGGTGGAAGCTGTTTTCACCTGGCCAGCACGCCACTCGGGAGCTAATCAGCAATTTCTCATTAATCTTACCATAAACTCCTTTATGGAATCTCATTTATGTTTCGGTAACTTTTCCTTATTTAACCACCATAAATCCTGTTTTCATATTTCGTTTCAAAAAGAGATTTAAGAAATCGTACTTATCACCGAAAGTCTCAACTTTACCTAGATATTCATGAATTTTTTTTTTTTTTTTTTTGTGTGGCATGTTTAGCAGAAACAAAACATTAGCTTTTTTATTTTTTCGCTAGTTATTATTTCGTTTCATTCCGTCCATTCATTAGTGCCTTTGCATCGGTGTGGTGTTGGTATTAGAACAATGATCTTTCTGATTCTGACTCCACGAATCGAATCACAGTCATTCTCGAACTTTCTAACCAAACCTAAGAAAGCACGTTCTGCCTTTCATGTGGCGTGTTAAACTGCTTTATTGCCCTCGCCATTTGTATTTTGCAGTTGTGAGCTGTGGGACTCCACCTGTGTTTGCGGGGACGAAAGCGTCCCTGGCGTTGGGTTACTACGGCGACAACCTGACCTTCACCTGTGCCGATGACCTTGTGCATGTCGGAGGTGGGACCGGCAGGATGACGTGTGACGTCACTGGAGTCTGGGAGCTGGACGGCCATGACACTCCACCGCTGTGTTTGGGTAACAATCTTGTTACTACAGTTAGCTCTCGGTCACGTGACGCATGCGTACTCGGTGAGCACGTGATTGCTGCTACCACCTCAAACTACCTTTGATCGTCACTCTGTATATTTGTACATCCCATCATATCCTTATGCTATCGTATTTCGACTATTTTTGCTTTTCTTTTGGTCTGCAGGGAACTTTCTCAATTTTGTGAGTTCGCGTGAGGAAGAGCAGACAGCACCTCCACAGGCTCTGACGTCAGCAAGCACGCGCAGCAACCTGGAGTGCGCCGCGGTGTGCGCCCGCGCTTCTAGTTGCTATGGATACACATTTAATAGGACGTCGAAAGTCTGCGCAATGAACTTTGTTTCATACCTTCCGGTCATAACTGATATGAAGAAGAAATACGCCTGAGTAATTCGTTGAGTGAAGAGGAGGACGGAGAGGAAATTGAATGCACTCTTACTGTTATGCTGAACGCCAGTCATCATTTAATTGGGATAATGGTGACTTAGTTGATAATCTGCTAATACCTGTGCTAGAGACACGTGGCATTTTGGGAGAGCTAAAAGTAAACTCCCCATAAAAGCATAACGAGGATATTCTGATACCGATTATTATTATTTGTTGTTTTTAGTGATCAAAATCAAACTGAATATTATAAAATATGAAACAATATGTGGTTTATGTGAAGAAGAACTGGAGTTGATTCAACTGAAGTGATATAAAGGCGTGTGGCGTCAACTCACCCACCCATCTCTAACTGGAAATTTTGCTGAAAAGGGAGGTAACAACTTATTACCTCCTATTTCAACAGAACTTTTGAAGCAAAACGAGAACCTGAAAAATGCACATTAAAGAAATGAAATAAAATTTAAGTAATTTAAGTCATGTATTTTTGATCTGTATTTGTTGCTCAAAAAAGCTGATGAATAAACACGTCTAAATTAAAACTTTTAAAAGAGTTGTGATAAGCACTGACACAGTTACGCCAATCCCTTGTCACTGTCACAGACGATGTTTATGCGAGGTTAGCTTAAAAAAGAAATGTGTATCTCTAAGTAGCCTTTCCTGTTTTTTTTATCTGCCCTGTCCATTAGTATTTGTAATCGGTCCTCTAAGAGCATGATGTTTTCACCTCCCAATGGATTTAAGAAGACATTTATTTGTACTGGAGGGGTGGGGATTGTACAATCAAGTATCAAAAGTACTTTTGTGAGGTGAGAAACTTAATGCTAATTAAGTCAAACTGTCTAGGATTGATGGGTTTGTGTATTGCTATAAAATCCAACATTTTGCTCAATGGGCTGCAATTGTAGTCTCCAAAATAAGGGATGCAACCCACATTCTCGCGGTAAGATGCTTAGATAGCCTCCCTTGTACAGCTGTCCGTTCAGTTCCACACTCCAGTGAATATCTGATGTGAAAGATAGTAGAGGCTTGTGCAAAGAATAGAAAAAAAATACTCTATTTTTCTCTTTCTTTTCCGCTCTCTTTCCTACTCTTCTTTCCCTGTCTCCCAACACACTTTCTCTTTTTTTCTTTTTTTTACTTGTTCTCCACACCCACAGTATCAACCACTAGGGATAAGGGAGATGATTTATATCAGATTTACAGGCCATTTGATCAAAAAATGAGGTCTTTCATTTTCATGATCATTTATGATAACGGTACTCAGACGTACAATATAATATAAAATATGACTAATATTTTCCTTTAAGGATAATTTGCAGCCGGAAAAATATTTATCAGTCGAAACTAGTGAGTGGGTTCAGAGTTCAGGAGCGAGGCTATGAAAAGAGGCAAAAGAAATGCAGGGAGGTAAAGTCCACAAAATAATTAAATAAATAAATTCCTGTCGTCAAAATCTATCTGTTTATATCCTCAGCCCAATAGTTATACGGTATCCAGAATAAAATAAAGGAAAATCAGTGAAAACAATGACAATATATTTATTGATGGTTACTGCTGGATAGGTTACCGCAATAAAATGAAGTCTCATAACGATAGGTTTCTATATTCTTTGTAAGTCCGTAATTATATATAAAGTCCGTAATAAATTGTCGATTTAAGTATATTGAGTCTAAATTTGGAATTTTCTGTCGTCATAATTAGTTTTGTTTCTCACCGCTGTCACCGGACTGTGTTCATCCGATCCTCCCTCTTTCAAACACGTGGGTATGTGAGTGCGTGACATTGTGTGTATGTGAGAGAGTGTGTGTGTATTTGAGTGTGTGTGAGAGAGAGAGAGAGACAAAGAGAGAGTGTGTGTGTTTGAGTGTGAGTGTGTGTGTGTAGAGCTGCTGCTGCTGTTGTTGCTGACCTGCTGCGGACCCTTGCATCTCACACCGCTGCTCGGCGCCAGACGTCCGAGAACGACTCACCTGAAGCGTGACGACAGACCGAACGGCTACGCGTTAGAGCACAACACAAGAAGTCCCTCTGCTCGCGCTCTTTGAAGTTCTGACGGCGCTGCCGAGCCTGGCAACACCCACAGAGTCGTGCTGTGCTCCCCCTCCGCGTCTGGAAACACCCTCGTTCCTCATCTCTCGAACCCGCTAGTCTCTCAGTGGGGCCACCCTGTCCCCCCCTTGGAGCTACAACGGCCGTGGTGCTGCTTCTGGCACCGTCAGAACTGTCTCCTTCTGTGCACGAGCGGTCCACCAGTCGGATCATATCAAAGCGTGGAGGGATGATAAATAGCAAATCTTTAGTTACGAGGGTAACAGAATAATCAAAGGTTACGCTTTTTTACGTCCAGCCCTCGATGTAAGTACCAGAAACTGAAACACTTTATACAAGGGACTAAAATCATAAACGAGAAAAATCAGGGTATATGCAAACATGAAGGAGTGGTAGTATCTGAATTGACTGGGTTTTATTTTTTTGAGGGGGTAGGGGGGTACTAGTGCACAAATGACATGTGGTACATGTTTGTTCAGTCAATGCTAGTATTAAGTGTTTACGTTGGTAAGTAAGCCTCTGTAGGTAATCAAATGTTTTGGGAAGGTGTTGTAATAGTCCAGCTTATAACTTGTACAGAATGGATTACGTTCTTAGGAGAAGCGAATAAAGGCTAGTCCACAGAACACTGTCTGAATATTTCATGCTCGAATTGAATAAATCGAATCTCGGTATGGGAATACTGAGTTTGAGAGACCCGTAAACCAGGAAGGTGGAGGTCGTTGTCTCGGAGAAAGGAGAGGTTGAAGGGGGGAAGGGGAGGAAGGAGGAGAGCTGTCTCTTCGCCATTTCTTTCCTTTCTTTCTGTTTGGCTATTGAATCGTCCATCATCATCGTCATCGTCATCATCAGCATCATTGTTATCCCACCTATCTCGACGAATGTCACGCCTTGTCGCTGCTCCTTTTCCTCCCTCGCCTGTGGGTGATGTCATTGTTTTGTTACTGAACTACATTTTCTGGAGGCTCCGACCCCACCGTCTCTCCTCCGCCCCAAGCTTCGACTTCCACGAGTCTGTAAGGGGATGGGTGCTGATAATGACCTTCCTTTGTCCGCTCTATTGTCTTCTAATTAAAGGTCGATTCTCTCCAGAACACCAGCGGTGAAATCAGCGACCAATCATCTAAGATGACATCAGAAGAAGTCGGCATGAAGTCGTCCTCTGACCTGTCTCTTTCTTTCACTGTGGACAAGTTAGCAGCAAAGCGGCGCCAGAGCTGAAAGCTCGTGTCTCCTGTGTCTTGTGTCTCACCTCCGAGGTGTTGACACGTCCGCCAGGTGGGATCCGTCGTCTGCCGTAGTGGGCGATGTCACGGTTCAATACCCTCCCTGGGGCTGGTCAGTCCGTGCTGCTCAAGACGGTTTTATTGTCGATTATGAAGACAACCCATCTTCCTTTCAGTTCTTTAAGGTCCGAAGTAAATAAATCCGAATGTTATCTTTTGGGCCGTCAAAATTTGCCACATTAGAAATATAAAGGAAATAGAATACGAGGACACGATAAATATATATAATTTTGTGGAGTGGAATATTTAATAAGCTCGCAAATTTCCGAATTAATAAAAAGACTAACACGTTAGAAAGGCGAGATAAAATATTGACTTCTGCTTACAAGGGAAGGGCATTAAATATAGAACGACTGTGGTTATTCTCCTTAGCTCAGTGATAGTCTGATAAGTTTTTGAAAAGGTATTTTAATTAGTCAGTTTACACGAACTAAAATAACAATACATCCAAGCACAGTTGACTAAATCTACAAAAACAATAATTCAAATGAATTTTAAATTTTTTTATTATAAATGCATCCTATGGGTGTGGCATATGGTAAAGGAGGCTTAGGTCTGTCTGCAGTGTTGATATTTACACATGATGGGAGACTTTTAGAGAGTAAACAGCAAATCTAAATATTATTATTCTCAAGTTTCATGTTTCTTTCTGACAGCTTACCTTGAGAAACATTTATTTCATCATTTGTGAATACATTTTGAGGTCAAAGTGCAGACACCTAGTCTGAACATTTTTAACGCACTGCAAAAGTGCCACCACCCATAAAAACAAAAACAAAAAACAAAAATAAAAAAACAAAACAAAAAAATAAAAAAGACAAAAAAAAAAACTTATGTATTGTAACATTTGCTATTTCCTGATATATGTGATCCGTGGGATAAAATCATAATAAATAAGGATTTTTTTTAAAAAATCCTCTAAGTACAGTTTATCTATAATTTAATTTTTCATGGTCGCCTGGGGATGAAACATGATTCTGGATACTGCATGGTGGAGTCATTGTAGAAGGCCTTCGCATACTTTAATTTCTTTACTATTCTACAACTGACCTAAGTGTATTGCAAGAAATGATTTAAATATGAATATACACATTGAATAATAAATACACAAGCATGAAGAGTACGGTAAATTATTCGTCGCTGACAGGTGTTGAAAATGTTAAATGTTACGAAAAGCATAATAAGTTTGAGTAAAATAACCAAACAAAACTCTTCATTAGCATCAAGCCTCCAATTACACACAAACATGATTTTATTCTCCTCCAATGGAAACAAAGATGCAGTATCAGTCTAGGGTTGTTTGTTTGTTTGTTTGTTTGTTTGTTTGTTTGTTTGTTTGTTTGTTGTTTGTTTGTTTAAAAGTGTTCGTTATTCGGTGATCGTAACTGTGAGAACGTGGTGTGGATTCCAAATCTTCACGTGATACTTCACGGACCGTTGATACAAATATTAAACCACGGCAGCCACTACACCAGCACGTGAGGTCTCGCTCTGGTTTCAAGATGGCGCTTACCGGTGACTAAGGAAGATGCTCGGCGTTGGGAAGTGTGAGGGGCGGGGACTTGATGCTGACAGTGAACGACGTTCACATGGTTGTCCTCACAATATCTTTTTTTAGGTTCGTTCCTTCGCACAGCTTGCACGAATAATGTCCATAAGAAAATCGCTTTGTGAAGAAGTCAAAGAATATTTTTTCGGGTATTTAAAATAAAAAACATACGACGGATAATTAATGAAGACAAAAAATAACTTATTAATATAATTGTATTATAAAATTATAACTTTACAGATAATATAGAACAGCATAAAATGAAACACACAATGAAAATCAAAATTTCTCAATGCTGCAGAACTCTGCAAGAAACCTTTTGACACTTAGGGAAGGTTGTAGATATGAAACATCTGGTGAAGCGCGATGCTATATCAGTCTGCAGAAGTAACAAGCTCTTGAAATCGTCTGTCAATCCGCAGTCCAGGTGTGAAATAAATACAGATGACTTGTCAGTTGTGTGCGTGATGTTGCACGTGTCATAAAATAATCTCGATGTTTGTGTGTTGTCTAGGATGCGCCGCTTGCCTTATCTTGTATCGAGCACTTGTTCTGTCTTATTTTTGTTTGGTTTGTTTTGTAATTTTTGTAAGCGAGCGCACTTCCCGAGATATAATTGCCCACTGGGATTAACAAAGCTTGTCATTTGTCATCTGTCATCAAAACTGAACACCCTAATTATTCTAAACACGAATAAATTGGTAATACTAAACATGTCAGTTATTCTAAAGTATCAAAGTAATTATTGCATGAAAAATAAAATGTTCTAATTTAAAAATCAGACAAAAAGATTATGGCGTAACTTTGGAAACGGAAAGAATGGTTGATTTTTTAGGTTTGTGCTTAATGCTATTGTTATGTTGTTCTAAGATTTTTGGAGATTGTGACTGAATAAAGCCTTTGGTGAAAATTAAAAATTCAGACAACTGTACTGGTATTATTTCCCTACCATCTAAACTGTGTGATGTATCTACGTTTACAGGTGCGCACTTCTGAGAGTGGTGTTTACACCAAGGCGTGTCTGGTGTTTGCAATACAGAGCATGTCTTTAAAATACTGAATAGTGTTACACATTGTAATACAGTGTTACACATTGTAATACAGTGTTACAGAAATTGATGGGCTTCAACAGCAGTGATGTGTGAATTTTTAATAACACGGTTAAATATTTGCCAATAACACATTTCCATTATGTTCAGCGTGTATGTTAAAATAGGATTGACAAAAGACAAACAAACAAACAAACAAACAAACAAACAAACAAACAAACAACACACACTAAAAGTATAGAAAGAGCGTTTTACCTATCATCTTGTTTAAAAAGTAATAGCTGGCTTAAGAAATTCGAAATGGAAGTTTTCATGAGTTCGTTACATCTGGGAACGACTCTGGTTTGATGACCAAATCTGCCTTTGTACTGTGATTAAATCCCTTACTACACCACAAACGTTTCTGGAAAGCTGCTTCCAGACTCGCTCTCCAGAAGATTCTACAACATCGATGAATGTCTCCTTGTCATCACATTGCTCCCACAAACTGTTCGAGACACAGTTTCCCTCTCATCTGGGGTGAGGTTCTTATTTCTGGGGAGAGGATGCAGGGTGTTATTCTGATCAGAGGGTGCGAATGTGTGGGGGTATGAGGGTGAGGGGAGGGGTAGCAATAAGACGAGTGTTGTCATGTTCCTAGTCTTGTGACATTGAGAACAATTTGTTTTTCATTGTACGTTTCAGATCCGTGTAGACTCCAAAGAGCTTGTGTGTTTCTGTAAAATATTCATCAAATAAATAGTTACATATTACATCACTTGATGTTTCATATTGCTAATACATTTATTAAATGTGGAACACGTCTAAAATTATATTTTTTCTATTTAGTTGTATTTTGGTTGTTTAAAATATTAAACATAAATATATGCTTATTTTCTTTCCAAAGAGTTGTCATTACTCGGTTATTCAAGACAAGGATTATGTGTTCTATGTATGTCCTGCTCGTATTTCCCGTCGGTTCCTATTTACTACCTTTTAAAGAAAGAAAGAAAGAACAGCCGGTCCACCCAATACTGAGTAGAAAGAAAGACAGAAGGAAAGACAAAAAAAGGGGAAAACTGTACGAATCTTCGCCCTTCAGGTAAACGTGCCGCTTTTTGAACTCGAAACTTTCTGACAGGCAAGAAGACAAGAAACAAAGGGTGATTACCCAACGCCATGACAGTTTTACAACCGGCGCTGTCAAGTGCACGAGTAGCGCCTAACAGGTGCAGCCACGTGACCCCTTCAACTATGCAAGTGCAAGTGAAAGCCAATGATATCACTTGGCCAGAGAGCTTCTCGGGGTGGGTTGCGTGTTCGCAGTCGTAAAAATTATTTTGAGTTCCTCTTACCCCTGACACTGTAGAGGGTAGTTCTGATCACTTTCCTTTCATTGAGATTTAAATAAATAAAATCTGCGCTATTCTGGTTATCTTATTCCACTAACCTCATTCAGTCTGTCATGTTGGTGCCTGGGTGAGAGTGTATCATGGCGAAACAAGATATGGACGAGTTTCTCTTTTGTTTGGTGTGTGTGTGTGTGTTTGTGTGTGTGTGTGTGGTTATTACTGTTGAGATTGGGTGGGATGAGTGGGAAAAGGGATGAACAAGGTGAAAGGAAAGAATTAGAACTGGTGAGGGGTGTTGGCTGCTCTTCAGGTTTGGATCCATTAGGCTGAATCCTCAGTAGCAGCATTCTATGCTAGTCGCATGGTTTCTCTTGGAATTGCAGCATCTTCCTATTGGCCTCTGGATTGCCTTGACCCTAGCACGTGTATCTGTTGACGAGCTAGACGCCTCCTGGACAGATCAAGTCATGTAACTCCGTTCCCCCCGTTGCCCGACAAGCCGCGGCAGGGCCCGATACTCCTTCAAAGGGCGCTCAGCTGCCGCCGGTTAGCTGCCCCTGACCAAAAGTCGGGGGTTCAGTCAGCCGCTGAAGCTACCGATCGTCTCCTGATGAAAGGATTGATGTAGACAGCGAGAACGGAAGAGAGGAAGGGTTGATAACATCGGTCGTCATGCAGACCCCGTCCTCCCGTCTTCAGCCCCGCAGATGGCGGCGGAGCGAGTCTTGATTTTGCAGCAAAGTTTTCTTGTTGGAGAAACTGATACACGATAGCCAGGCGCGCGTCCCTGCAGGGCAGGGGAATCTCTCTCTCTCTCTCTTTCTTTCCTTCATTCCCTTCTGCTGAGAGGCATGCAAACGGGATCCGCATCCCTCATTGCTAAGGGCCAAAGAAGTGTCGAGAAGCCAAAAGAAAAGTAGTGGAGGGGACCGAGCATTCATGTGTAAGCGTCACCTTTTCGGAAGTTTTACACCGACATACATCAACATGCATACATCATCATTGAATAAAAGCAACAATGATTTGTTTTTGTTTTGTTTTTTTTGTTTTTTGTTTTTTTTTGTTTTTGTTTTTGTTTGTTTTGTTTTTTTTGTCAGGAAACATACAAATTAAAACCTCAACGGAAACATAAATATAGTTTCGCTTTGATGTGGGGTGCAGACACCTTTTTTCTGTAAGTGGGGCAGGGGGCTATAGGACAAAGTTTTACAGTATATTCAATTTAGAATGAGGTTATGCACATCTTCCACAAATTGAAATACTTGTCCAGTCCTAATGACCAAAACTGTCACAGTTCTGTGATTTTTTTTTTTTCTGGAAAACTGTTTCGTCTCGTGTCTTTTCCAGACTTAAAAACTCTAATTAAACGCTGCATGACTAGGATGTGCCAAGACAGCTCACACAGCTTTAAGCCAGAAATAATGTGTCAGTCTGTCATTTATCTTCAAGAAGTGGTCCGATAACTCGCCTGTAAAACATCAACACTGATCTGCGTCCGCACTGCATTTCGAGGACCTGAAGAGGGAGAGGACTGTAAATTGTGTAGATGTCTGTCCCAGCGCTGTAGTACCTCGCTTGTGTGATCTACATTATCAGAGCCTTGGTAACACATGGGAAGCTGCTTGGCGCCATGTTCCAGCTGCAGTGAAACTGTGTGTTGACATGCGTCCGCCGTCTGTCTAGCAATGATCTTTAGACACTTCACTTATTCTTATTTTTTAAATCTTTTCTTGTTTTCTTTAGTGATGCTAGCATTGTTATGAGAGCAGAAAACTTCAGAAAACCACGTTAAAAAAAGAGGGAAGAAAACAAAACATTTTATTTATATAAATACAATAAATATATTAAGCAACAAATTACCGAAAATCACACTCTAGGTCTTTTCTGAAAAAAAGGGGTATTGAGGAATGACTGATGAGACATAAAACACTAAAAAAATTTAAAAACCCGAAATAATCCAAAGCACATCTCACAGACGAATCAATGAATATCTTCATATGCTGAGCTGCTTCACGTGACCTCAAAACATGGATAGTGGACAACTGCACTTCTCTTTCTGCCGCTACAATTAAAATTGTGATTGAATGTTTTTTTTTCTTATCCTTGGACACTGATTGACAAAGAAGTGTGGCATACCCCATCCCTTCTACCTCAACTTCGCTGTAATAGTAACGAAAATTTTATCTGATTCGTCAAGTGTAGATAATAAACATAAATATTCGTCTGCCAGTCTAGCGCATGGAAACACCAATCATTATTTCCTTTAAAATTATAGTTTAATGGAGAAAAAAATTAATGACATTGCTTCTATTTTATCCTAGTTAAGGAGAGTTTGACTTGCTAATTTGTAAATGTGTGGGGGTTTTTCCCCCCGAAAACTATGACAGTGGGGAGGTTTTCAATCGTCACCTTACGAGTACATGTCAACTTGCTCATTATGGACAAATATATTTTATTAGTTTTTCTAATTGCAGTGAAAGTGCTTGGTAAGTGGAAGCCATATATCACACAGCCTGTGTATAATGATACCATTGAACATTCATCGTTAATTATTTTTATTTGTCTATTAATCTTTCAGAACGCCCCTACCCACCCACACACACACATTCCATTAGGTATCCTCTTAAATAGGTATGAGCACCACATACATTAAAAAATATCTTGAACTAGAACCAGAAAATTTTCAGAAAATTAAAACCAGGAGATTCAAGTGTATAGCGTATGGAGTTGAACAGCCTAAAAAGAAAAAAGAAGTTTCTAAGTGATTGTTTCATTCACAGAGTACTGCACAATAAATTCTAGTCTGTTTATGACTCACTTCTTTTGTGTAAATATCACTAAATTTTCAAGCTGCTATTCTACAGAAATTGACAATTTTACTATTCATTGTGCATACAAAGAAATATTTCAAAAATGGAACTGTTAAAACAAGATGAAGATCGTAATAAAAAGATATATAGATATTTTTTTAGTGACAACACATTATGAACCATTATTGAAGTGATAAACTTTTTAAATTGATACACCTGTAATTTTCTACTTTTGAGATTTGGTATCCGATCATTGGGACCTTCAAATACGACCACATTTTTATTTTTAAAAGAATTAGTTACTTTGTTTTTATTTATTGAGGACTAGAGCTAAGAGTTAGGGTTAGAGTCGGTGCCTGAGGCCGATAAAGAGCTGGAGTAGGTTTTTAAGTTTCCCGAGTCGTTAATGAATTCACAAGTTACTTTATATTTTACTGTTCCTCTCTTCCATAAAGTGGGATGTCTAGACTAGGTATAGTACACTTTTATTATAAGATTATGACCAGATTAACACTCAGTATAAACACAAACCTATTTGTGTTCACACTCTGAGAAAATAAGTCGAGGATGCTGCTTGTGAGCGAGAAGAGCGAGATCGTCCTTTGCATGTCACGTGATGCGCAGAATTAAAATCTAACAGCCTCATCTCTTGTGACGGTGAAAGCTGTGCATCTAAGCTCCCTAGCATTATTTAACAAACATTTGTTGATGTGTCGAGTATCGCGATAACAGTATGGCTGCTATTGAGGTCGAACCGTTTATCATAAACTCAATCTCTCCTTCCCTCCCTCCCTCACCCACTTCCCCATCCTTCACCTACTTCCTACTTGACAGACAAGCCCACGTGCGAGACACGCCCTACTGAAGCTGTCGGCGACTCCGGAGACGTCGCTCTCAGGTAGGCGGGGCTTGATTGAATCCCACAATCCCCTGACGGTACGCCTGAAAGGCGTGGCTTGCATGCAAAGGAACTGGGTCAGCGAGGCCAGCGAGCTTCGGCAAAGGTTGATAGGACGACAGGCGAGGACGCCGTGGGAAACGGAATATAATCGCACAGCCACATGGCGAAGACTAGTCATGCAAGGATTGTGTTGTGGCGATTGTGCTGGGGCTGATAAATGCTTCTCAGTCTGATCCGTCAGTGAAAGGGGTAGTAATCCGCGAGATCTGAGAGAAATTACCTGCGCTTTGTGGCCCATCGGGAAGTACCCGGCAGAGCGAGGTCTGTGCTGCAGCACCTGTTCCCTGTCGCCACCCGGCTTCTGGAGGCGACACCAGCGAGTTTGTAGTGTAGTGTACGTGTAGCACATCGTAAACTCTGAAAGTTTATGGCGCGGATGTCTCGCGCTTTATGACTTCCCAACAGTCAACACATGCGGGACTTTTTTTTTTAACACCTGTGTACTGGCTTACGTTTGTGTTCTTGTTATCGATTGTGACTTGACACTCATTGCCACGGACAATAAGAACAAACCCATAAAAAGGTAGGATTTTTTTTTTCACTTGTTTAATTTAATCACAAGAAATCTGCTGTACCTAACACTCACCAGATAACAAATCTCTCGCTAGATTGAAGACTAGTTTGAGGAATGAACATCAAGAATATGTTAGAGTAAGACAGGAAGAGAGCTCTGTGTACTGTAAAACAACGGGTGTGCTTTGCAATGAATTGTTGGTGATACCCGAGTTCTACCTTTCACTGGGAGACATTAAGCGATTTATTTCTGAAGACTGTGAGACTGTTCATTTTTAAAAGACGGGAATAAATGAGTCGATCGATGAGCTGATAAAAGTTGTGTGGACAGAGCAGTCGAAGACTTCAGTGCCAAACGGGAGTGACGTTGCAGGGGATTAGGAGATAATCCTGAGAGATGGCCCTTTGTCAGGAGAACATAACTCCTATGGTGAGCGGGGCTCGACCTTCCCCTACCTTCTTCGGTCACTACGGGACCGCCACGTACGGCCCCACCAGCCAGCCCCACAACGTCAACAACGGTGCCGTGGGGCACGGACAGTACGGTCAGGAGCATGCACACTACGCCCAATTTCAGGTGAGTCCCATCCCGGGTGTGGGTCCCTACCCGGATCTCTCGGGACAGTCGCAACAGCCTCAGAACGATGGTGCGGGTAGCCACCCGACCCACGGGCAGTGGCCGTCCGCGGCCTACCCGGGTGCCCCACCCCCTCGCCCGGCCCACGTGGCGCTGGACGAGTGGAGCCAGAGTTACCTGTTTCCCTCGGCCGCCACCGGAGCGACATCGACGACTCTTCATCATCAATCACCTTACTCCTACCATTACCGCACCTCTCAAGGCGGCTTAGACGAGTACGGAGGACACACCCCTGGGGTGGATTCCTCGCCCTCTACAGACAGCAACTCTCCCTCGGGAGGCGTTGGGGGACACGGTAACGGCGGGACTGGCACCAAACAGCTAAGACCTCCCTTCGAGTGGATGAAACCTGCTCACACCCAGCCTGCACCAGGTGAGTACCACTTACATCATTACAGCTCACCATGATTAGTTACCCCATGTACTCATGACTAAAGTCACTTGATGAGCAAGCAAAATGTCTTGTTGCTCGTCTTGTCACAACTCACTCCACTCAGGCAAATCATTCTATAGTAACCGCACAACACGCACACAATATATTAGTCAGCTTAATAAATGCTGTAAAATTTGTCTTAGATGTGAAGATTATCTATCTATCTAAGAAGATATCTACTGATCACCCCCTCAGCAATAAACCTATGCAATCTGACATTTGATAGCTATGATGATGACAATAAACTGACATTGTAAAGCTATGGGATGACAATGAACTGACATCACTTCTCCGCACCCCCATGGAGTTCTCTCTCATCCTCTCTTTATTGTTACACAGCGCTCTTTTACACAACAATAATTTTTAAAACGATTTTTCCCATTTGAAAATTCCACCTCCTTAAAGAAAAATATTGTGCTTTTCTGCAACTGTTAGATAATGACTGTTAACATCTTAAAAAAACCAAACAAAGAAACAAATCTTGTCATTCTTAACGACGGTTTGATTTTTGTGCTCTTATTGCATCTCACATTGGCTGATGTTAGTTTCATCTTGTGGTTGCTGATGGTGGGATTTTTAAAATGCTTTGATATGTATGCATGTCGAGATCGTACATTAATTTGCCATTCCAGTGATTAATAGTAAATACTTACTTCGCGAGAAAGGTCTAATGCCAACCAAGTAAATGCCTAGTAATTGGGAGAAACGTTTGTAAAACTGATTTATTTCCGTTGCCATCTGTTACTCGCACCTTAGGAATAATGAAAGGAAGTTGCAACTATAAAATTAATTTAATTAATTAAAATGATGCCTACTTCACATTGTAAATCCGCATCTAACATCACCGTAATTATGTGGAGCTCAAAATACTGTAACTCATACACATACCTAGTGCAAGGTATGACAGTTATCGAAATACTGTCAAAGATAACAGCAGCTAAGCTTAATATCTTTGTGTGTTTGTTTTTTAGCGCGTGCGTGCGTGTGCACTTCGGTTTTAGTGAAGTCTGCTAACATTTGGAGTATTGTAGAAGAAAGCGAGCGAGAAAACGATGTTAGACTTAAGGATCGACCAAGAGCGCTTTAAAACAAAAACAACAACAAAACAAAAAAAAAAACAAACAGCAACAACAACAACAACAACAACAAAAACCACACACACACACACAGTAGAATGTTCTTTTTATTCATAGGTCATAGGTCAGGGTAGACAAGCTCCCAGGTCTACATCGTCGCATGCCCGTTATTTATTAGCAGATAAATAACTTGACTGTTTGCTCTTGTTTGATGGAAATATATTCTTACTTTAGTTAATCTGAAAAGATGTACGACATTTATTGATTTCCAATCCTCTGTACAGTACAGCAACACTTGAACCTAGGTCCCAAAAACAGAGAGGGGAAAGTCAGACAATCATTGAAAACGAAAATTAAAATATGTCTGGAAACTAGCACTTGACGATGGTAGTGATTTATCAGGCAGACTTGGTGCCATAACTGCCTGGTCACGCCATTTTGGATGAGAAATATTAATTTTTTCCTGCATCGACTCGAGATGTCCACGCATGTAAACACAATCAGCAACAGTCTACCATCGGGAGCAATCAGATGATGCAGAAATTAGTTTTGCTGACGAAAGCATGTCTCGGTCCGTGCATTAACTGTGAATAAAGTTAAGGCTGCTGTTAATTAATGTTGTTAATTAAAATTATCTACGTGTTCGTGCAGCAACATTTTCTATTCATTTTAGTTTTAATCTGTGTAGTGCGCTGAGTGATAAAATCCACGAGGTTTTCAATTACGATTTTCTTTATAAGGAACGCTGTCTTCCGTTTCTGTCAGCTTTAACTGAGGTTTTCTTTTCTCTGTGAGTTGTTTTAAAAGTGCACGAGTCTTAAAATACATCTTGATATTTATCGATAGTTATAGATACTTCATGCACTTTTTTTTAATCTGCACCTGAGAGTAGATGCAATAAGAGTAGAAGAGTAGATATATCTTTGTATTGCAGTTGTCTTATTAAGTCTACTACAGGTGCAAATTTTTTACAAGCGAGGATTTTCTGCTTGGATTTGTTAACTGTTCAGTTTTTTTATTTTTTTCCCCTAAAAGAAATCAGACTAGATATTATAACGCTTTTTGTACATAGTGATACCAGATGACTGTAGTTCCTGAAATCAGTGAATAAAGAAGTCGCAGAACTCTATCCCCGAAATGCCCTCTGGGATAATTAAATAATAGTGCAATTAGTGTAGTATCCTAAGTCCTGTACAATGAATGAAGGTATCAAGCATGTAAAAATAATTAAACATAATGGACTGCGTTGGTATAAACATTTGGAACTGTGTGACCATGGCTCCCACTCACTCTACCCTCAGGTGTCTCTACCTGTGTTTACACAGACAAACAGGTGTCAAGACAGTGCAGTCAATATGGCGAACACAAAAGCCAACTTACAACAGCCTGAGCGGCGCGTGGATGATAACCCCGTTGTTGTTGTTGTTGTTGTTTTCGTAAGAGACCGGGCGCCGCGGCGCGCCAGCACTTATGGGAGTTAATTACCCTCATTACCCCGGAAGGTCATGGCACGTTCCGTTAGTACCGTGTGGTCAGCAGTCATCCAGGTAGCCCTGTCATCAAGATGTTAGCTAACTCAGGGGGACGACCTCGCCAGACTTCATCTGCAATGGGTTAGCGGACCCTGTGGTGGGCTACAGACAGTCTGTCTCCATCCAGTCCCTTCCTCTCCCATCATTGTCGGGTAGGCCTCTTGGCAAAGGTGATGGTGGGTGGTTGATGCCGGTGGCGATTGAGGTTCGGGTACAGGGTGGGGATAGAAGCCTTGGAGTTGGACGTAAGTTGGTTCGAATTGTACAACAGCTGTCAACTGCAATAAATTTTGGGTAACAGCACATAATAGCAACGATGGGGATGTCAACTATCATTTACTGTGAGGAAAGGAGGGCGTGTTTGCTAGGTAGTTTTTAATTGTTTTTAGACTGACAATTACTGGCTAATTTCGAATGTACTGTCCTCGCCGGGAGGAAGAAATAAAAGCACCCCAGCTGCATTCCAGTGCACTATAAAATGTTTCGCAAACACTCCGCCATTAGTCGGATCTACTTATGTATTCTACATCATTAGTCGCTTATCACTATACACAAGTCGGAACAATGTCGCTGACCATGAGTTTCCAGAAACATTTACAACAGGAAAAAGGCCGGAAACCTTTCCATAACTGTACTCTCTTTGTAAGGGCACTAGAATAGTTTACTGGTCCTAACCCCATTCCGGTTTTGTTCGTTTTTTTCTTTTTCTTTTTTTTTCTTCTTCTTTTTTTAATCACCAACTGCTGGACTATTTCCTGGCTTTACGTCCATGGAGTGCTCGCCCATATCAGGTTCGTACATCAACCTCTAACTACTGCCGACAGCAGCCGGCCATTTGCTTATGGAAATGAAGCAGAGCCCGGGCGCCATTACTGCTGGCCTCCCAGGATGCCCCGGTGCTTGTGGCCATATGGTTACAAAATGTAGAGAAATCAAAGCCTTCGTCAGCCATGAGGGTTGCAGCAGCAGTGGCCTGGTCTCAGTCGTACGAACATTCAAGTTCGATGCTGCATTAGGATGGCGAGGGACTGGGAGGCGATCAAGCAGACGAACAGACATACGCACGCCTGCATTCATCAACAAGACTAAACGAATGAACGAACAGATCGGCTTTCAGTCGCTGGCAAGTGTGTAACTAGATTTTCCAGCCGCGGACGTGCAATAATTACTGACAAATGTGATGGGATGCAAATGTTTCAAGAACATATAAACCGTCCTGAGGCAAATAACAAGTCTTCATGCACAGAGCTCTTAAGGGTTAGCTCAATCCTTCTACAGGCAAACGATTCGATATTGTAATCTTATTATTTATTGCTTCCTCTTCCAATATTATTTACATTAGAAATTACTACTATTTATTCAGTAACTTCATTACCTTAAAAATTACGATTTATTGAAACGTACTTCACAGAATAACCGACAACCCACGATGCACGGGACAACCCCGTGAACCCGAGTTCTCCGACGCGCGCATGCGCCAAAAAAAGATTTCTTTGTCAGAAACTATTTCAGCCATCAGTTATTTTTATTTCGACTTGGAGTCCGCTGTTAACCCAACAAATGGGGGCTAAAGAGTTGACCAAACCTTTTCACTGGACGGTTACAGACATTTTACCGATCTTGGTTAATCGTTCGCCTGATTAAGGATAGTAAGACAGGCTTTGACAGTGTTTCCTCTTCTTCAAATTTCTTGTTATTTTTAGTGTTTTTTTTTCCCTTCTTTTTCATGTCATTTTGTTTTGTTTTGTTTTGTTTTGTTTTCATTGGCTTTCAGCTTCTTCGTCGTTGATGCCAATATGGCTTTTCGTGATTTAAAAAAAATGCAGAAATCGGTTAATTGGTTAAAGAGCTTTGTGAGAGTGAAAAAAACAAATTGATAGTTGGACATCGCATCTCACTGCATTCCACACAGAAAATTGAGAATCTAGGACTGAGCACTACATCCCACTTCACAGACACTCTACCTTGCCCTACCGGGGGAAGGGACTAGCTCTCCCTCTTCTTTTTCTTTTATTTCTTGTAATGTCTTCGCATCTTGGTCGTGTTTGGTGTCTGCTGACTGCTGTTAATCTGTTGTTGTTGTTTGGTTGTTTTTTTTTGTTTTTTTTTGGGCTTGGTTTTTGTTTTTGTTTTTTTTTGTTTTGTTTTTTATTTGTTTTTTGTTTTTGTTTTTTTGTTGTGCTTCGCCTGCCACTGCTCTGAACTGTAACCCTGAGCCTGTGCCATGCTTATTCTTCTTCTTCATCGTCTAAAGCATCTAAAAGATTATCTCGACTCCTAGACTTTTTTTGCTGACTTAAATCATCACTACCCTGCATATGCTCTATTAACGGTCCATTTCCCTTGCAACATTCTTCCCGCTGGCTTAGATTGTGGATCTTCGTGGATTATCTCTCGTCTACGCCCCCTGCCACCTACTTCATCTATTTTCTTCACTGCCACTGAGTTGATGTAACCCCAGTGACAGTCATACGTGCCATATACAATTGTGCTCGTTATTATTGTTTGTACCCGTTTAAAGGTCAGCTTTGCGGCGGCCACAAGCTCGTGACGATTGTGTGTATGAGAGAGAGAGAGAAGAAATGAAAGAGAGAGAGAAAGCAGTAAAAGTTTGGTGTCCTGTTCGCACTCGGTTTGTTTACTAAGACTAAATGCGATGGCATCACTGGCACTCACTCTAACAAAAGTAAAATCTTTATCTGTCGGCCCTGTGGGTACCCGCCATTCAAGCAGCCGGACAGTCGTGTGGCCTGCGGGCTGTGGTCAGCCGAGTGCTGAGAGTCATCTGCAACGATCGGGTGTCAGAGAACATGTCGGGTCAAAGTTTAGAAGTCACAGATCAAAAGGTGGTGATAGGGTCCTCTGCTCCCTCTTCTCTCACAGTCCCCAGAGGTTTCGTTTCATTTTTCTCAGTAGACTCTAGACAGCACAGCGAACTATGGGAGCCGAGTGTTGACATCTCTTGACTTGCTAGTAGACTGCAGGCTCATGACCCCAGGACCACTTGTATTAGGTCACCATACTACACGTGTAACGGAAACCCAGCTTTCTCAACGAAATGACGCAGCTACCCTCTTCTGCCCAATAGTTTTTATTTATTTATTTATTTATTTATTTATTTTTATTTGTCTTTATTGTATTGTTCAGGTAATATATTCTACAATAGTTGTTTGGTCAAGTATCGGTCTGTCGCTTGGGAGGGAGATATCAAAGACCGCACTCTAGTGAAGCACTGCTTTTTATTTGTAGTCTACATCAAAGATAAGCACTAAGAACATGAATTCAATTTGTGAATTGGTCAGGAAACATTTTTTTCTTGTTAACCCGTTTTTCATTTAATTCCCGTTTACAATATAAGTAATATAATTATTCACAATTCCGCCGACAGTTTATTTCACGAATGTTTCGACGAAAGTGATCATTCTAGAACAATTTTTTGTGTTAAAGGCCATGGAATTTTTAGTCAGGCTTCACAGTCAAGGCCCCGATATGACTGAATCGTCTCATCAATACTGATTAAATATCAAAACAAAACCCTGCCTTCAAAATATTTCTATATTTGTTATTCTCAATATTCTTCTTCTATTATATATCTGACAACCGCTTAGGTTTTTTAGTTGCTTTTTTAAAAAAAAAGAAAAAAGAAAAAAAGAAGATATGAGTACATGTAGTCGTTTTCCGACATAGACTCCTTGGTGCAGATAACATTGAATTTGATGTCAAGCTGGCGGACTGGTGGACACGTGGGTAACTTGCTGACAGTTTGACCACCAGTTGCAATGTCACACTTCACGCCTCACCGGACTGCCTGCGGACTTCAAAGATTGGAACCCTGGGGAACATGGGCACTGGAGCCGCCAAACCCTCGCTTGTGTCCCTCCTACAATTGTGGCTGAACTAAAGGGTTGGGTGCTGACAACGATTAGCAGGCAGGACATGACTGGGGTGGTCTTGGTCCCGGGTTTCCCCAAATAGTAACTGCTCTCGTCTCTCAGGAGACTCACAGACAAGACTAAGACACCAGGTAACTCTGTGGGTCATGGAGCAAACAACCAGCAGGTAATGGGTGTCCACATCACTAGCACAGATGAGATAAGCTGTCTACCTCGAGTAGAGATCGATGTGATTGACTGGGTGTTGACTCTTATCAGCATCTGCGTGTCACATCTTGTTCACTTGTCGATCTGTTTGGATGCAGTCTGTTTGTGATGACCTTTGACCCCAGTCTCATCCATTCAGTGTAAAACCCTCACAGACAACGAAAAGATTAACAAAACCAAACACGCTGATGTGTTTTTTCTCAACACAGAGATTGTATAGAGCAACATTACTTTGGAACACAGAGTTAAAGCCTTTTTAAAGTCTTTTTCTTCTTTGCTTTAAGGTCTTTGATTTGTTTTTTACCGTTTTCTCTGACTGGAAAGAAATTTTCAGAAATCTGTTTTCAAAAAGAGGGAGCAGGGATGCAGAGTTTTATGACAGGACATCTCCAATTAAGTTTTGCATGACTGTTCTATAAATTAAATCAACATGTAGCCCATCCTGCATCCGCACGAAGACTTGCGTTTCAACCCTCACGAGAGCTCATCGAGGTCAAGACGATTCTCCTGATCACGTGACCAACCATTACGCCTGAAAGCACACGACCCTGCAAAATCCACTACTTGTTCGGCAATATTTTGATGACGACGGCTTGTTCTTTTGAAATATTGCGCGAATCATATATCAGCGCTCTTCCTTTCATCTCGCTATCACCGCAAATGACCCCCCCTCCCCTCCCGATTTCTTTCATGGCTTTATTGCCACACAGCTTGCACGAGAGAGCGGCTGTACTGGATAGCCGCATAATAAACGTGTTTTATAGAGCCATGGCCTAAGACTAGGATTTAGATGTTCGCTGAACAGCTCGCAATTGCTCCCAAATTTACAAGGCCTACTACAATCCCCGCCAGGTATAAAACTTTGCAAAGCCAAACCTTTTCTTCAGTCCATTTCCCTACCGTCGTTTCGGAAGTCGGGAGGAAAAAATCTCCGTGTGCAAGGTGTGTGCAGGGAGGAGAGCGGATTTCCGAAAGGGTCGACCGTGTGTGTGTTATGGTTATCATGTCAGATGAGCGTGGAGTTTGAGTGGAGCTGGAGTTCTGTTTGGATGTACGACAGTTGTTTACGTGTTTGCTCGTCCAACTCACGTAACGGCATGAAGACGTCTTCAAAGTCCAGACCAGAGATGCGACTACGACAGTTACATGTTTCTTGTTGCATTCTGAGCTGCGGAGTGTTTCTTGTGAGATGTGATTTTCCACAAACGAACAGTGGAGTGCCGAGACTTGGGGGCTGTGGCTCTTCGCTGCCACCTGCAGGTAGGAGGGGAGGTGTCCACTGGAGTGCACATCGTGTAAGGTCTCCTGATGTCTTATCTACAGCGTTCCTCGAGGTCGGCGAATATTAAAAAAAAAAAAGTATTCAGACGGATAACAGCTACACCTGAACCACGTGTTCTTCAATCTTTTAAGAGCGCCCCCGCTCAGCCATGCCGTGGTCGCATTTGGAGGAGGCGATAATTCTGAAACAGACCATTTCGGTAAGATGTGATTAATTAAGGACATGTCTTCTAAATCTTAATTAGTTTAAGAACATTTTTTTTACAAGAAGAATTCTTAATGTATTTCCTGAATAAAAGAAAAGGTCGTTCATTTTACAAACATCTTTAATCGCTGTGCGTTGTGCAGTACAATAGATTATCCCCCTGTGCCTCACCTGCAAACTCCTAACCTCCCCGAAAAAGAATTACTAACACGTTGGGTGAGGCCCAGGACGTAGCTACAGCAGCCATCACGTAAACTAGTCAGACAGTGTGAACATTGTGGGTTGTCTCCCCGGCCGTGACCTATCCACAATCGTGTGTTAAGTACGGTAGGGTCACGCCGCCAACCTGTTGTCCCCTCGACTTCACAGTCTGTTGTCGGGCATCCAACATTTGTAAATATCCAGAAATACTGGGAGCAGATCCTGGGTACTTTATACCCACGGTTGTAAGTAACACTCCCGATATTATTCATCCGTCCGTCCAGCTAACGCGTATATATATATATATGTGTGTTTGATTGATTGAATTCCTTACCTTGATTCTTCTCCTCTGTTTACGAAAACATAAAACATACTGTATCGCGACTTGCTGGTTATCCGAATATTACCTCGCGATATAACGAAAGCAAAAAACAAACAAAAAACAAACAAACAAACAAAAAAACACACACAAAAAAAAACCAAAAAAAAAGAAACAAACAAACAAAACAAAAAACCAAAAAACAAAAAAAAAAACAACAACAACAACAACAACAAAAAACAAAACAAAAACAAGGAAGTTTAAAAAATAAAATAAAAATAAAAACAGATATCTAAAGAAAACAATATTTACATCAAGCCTTACGCAAAACCTTAACGATCTTACAATAATTAGTAATAGCATTGTTATTGTTACAATTGCGAACAGATTTGTTTACAAACTCGTTTGCTAGTTTCTTCAGAATTTGTTGGAACACAGGAAAGGAGATCTGAGGTATGATGACCCCACAGTGTGTATATATATATGTAGAGGGGGCTACTGGTGTGGAACACAGCCCCTTATCAGTTGTAACCGCACCCAGAGGTGCAGTGGTTGTGCACCACCCTGGTGCTGTCTGATATATTAAATGTGCGACTGCCGGCCCCGGATGGCTTTGTTTTCACACCCGGATATCAAAGACAGCTTTGTGCCCGTCACCTGAGGACGGCGACATGAAAGCGAGGGTCTGGCGGCGAGGAGCGAGCGGTGCAAAACGTTTTCAGCCAATCCTAGCAACCATGGCCAGCCAGCGCTCGGGCGTTGTGAGGGTTTAACACGACATCAACCAGGCGGCTGCCAATCATCGGCCACAAGCCCGGGTGGCAGCGTCGCCATCAAAAGAGAAGCAAGTGACGCGCTCTCGCGTGCAAGTGACGACGCGAACTCCGCGAAGCTGCGGAAAGGTGTTCAGCCATCTGTCACCTGGCGAATAACATGGACTTGCACTTCAGTTCTTCTTACCTCTAGTCAGTCCATCGCTCCTCTCCATCTTTTAGTCTAGGATGCATGCTGACCACGGCTAGAAATCCACAACCTTTTATCGTTCGTGTCTTTGGTTCGTTCACTGTATGAGAGAAAGACAAAACAAAAACGGATACCTCCGTTTTTGTTTTGTCTTTCTCTCATACAGTAGTGCAGTCTTTTTATTTGTTTGGTAGTCTTCTGAATTTACTGCCTAGCAAATCACCAAAGCAGTGAGCAACATCGA
Source organism: Pomacea canaliculata (assembly GCF_003073045.1). Lineage (NCBI taxonomy): Eukaryota > Metazoa > Mollusca > Gastropoda > Architaenioglossa > Ampullariidae > Pomacea > Pomacea canaliculata. Next base: position 33,534,755 of record NC_037592.1, on the reverse strand, counting down.
GGTGACAATAATGACAACACGTACAACCAGACACGTAGCCAGACAACCTGAAGGTGAAGTTGATTGTTGGTCTCGAGCAAAGAATTTGCCAAGTGCAGTAGTTTGCCGGAGACTTCACAACCCTTAGGCTATGACGCGGGAGATTTTTTTGTTGTTTTGTTTGTTTGTTTTTGTTTTTGCTCCAGCACTTCGTTAACCCTTTAGGTACGATAGGCCACGATTTTGCTTTGCCGGAGAAGCACGGGAAAGGCAATTTTCAGTAATTTTATTGCAAAGTTCAGGGCTTCTGCTTACGCAAAAAATTGCGTACAGTACGCATTAAAAGTTCGGAGGACCCCTTCAATTTTCGTCAATGGGGTTCCCTGGGACCCCTTCAAATTTGGGCGAAAAACAGATATAAAGTTGGGTAAGTATAGTGTCTGACATCGTAGCCCAACCTATTGTTGTCGTCTGCTACAAGGTGAGAGTAACTTCCCTTTCACTGAGTTTTTTTTTTCCTTACCGGGAAGAGTTCCATCAACCTATTTTCAAGATGTCATTGACAGCATAGTTAAAATCATCGTCTCAGAAACGGAAAGAAAGTGAGCACCACAAGTACAGTGAGCATAAGCTCATCACAGATGCTTGCACACTCTTCATGGCACAGAAATCTCGCCGTTTCTGACTAGACATTACAGTGCTTTGTGTGGCTGAAAGGCAGTTGAGCAAGGTACTTGATTTTTTTTTTTTTTGGGGGGGGGGTTCAGCTTAGTAAAGGGACCCCTTACAGTTAGCCTGGGACCCCTTAGAAATCTGAAGAAGGGGTCCCTGGGACCCCAAAGAATTTAGCCTTAGCAGAAGCCCTGAAGTTCAAACTTTTCTCCTTTCCAAAGAATGTATAGGTTTCTTGGTTTTCATGTTTACCTGAGAGCAATAATAATAATAATTTATTAACCAACTGACCTCTTTACAGTCTTCAGTTATTAGCCAGTCTTTGTAATACTTATACATTTATGCAGTCCTCAGAGGGTTAAGGAACTGCATCTTGACTATTAATAATTCCAACTACAAAAATATTATAAACAAGATGAACAGTTGAAAGTTTGAGAAGTGGATTTCTACTCTGTACAAAGTGTTCTGGGGGATAAAACGATTACTTGAAAAACACCTTGTTTACCTGTGTCGGGTGTTGCAGATGGCCAGCTTGGTATCCAGGAAATAAAAAATTAAGGACATAACGCGTTTTCAGTTCTCTGGAAAGTACTTATTTCCAACATCCACCGAGATTCACATATCTGTTATATTTTAGTGTTGTTGTTTTCTCGGGTGGGCTCCAGATTGTTCAGGGTGGCATCAATGACCACTGATCAGTACACAGTTCGCTTCGACCTCGGGCTAGCCTCTCTCTTATCTTCTGTTTAAAACACCGCTGATGTCACATAAATATTGTACATCAAACGCCAACTTCTCCTAAAAAATACAGAAAGCTAAATCTGTAGCAGGAAAAGGAAATCAACTAGAAAAAGTTCAAAGGAATGTTTGATGTCTGAAGTGGCTTGAGTCTTCTTTTAATAATAAAAATGTTTATTAGTTTTAATAACTAAAGAATACATCTAGGCGTGTAATACTAATAAAATAAACAAAAAAAAAATACAAACCTGTTTTTGAAAGAATTATCAATGAGTGTATTATTTTTGTGGATTTTTTTCCTAGTCTTTGGCGATTTCAAAACATTCAAAGCATGAGTATTTTATAATTCAGGAATCCGTATATTATATAATTCAGGAATCCGTATTATATTATATAATACTGATATCAGTAGTGGATAATACATTTGTTGATATTTTACAGGGCTTCTGCTTACGCAAAAACTTGCGTACAGTACGCATTAAAAGTTCGGAGGACCCCTTCAATTTTCGTCAATGGGGTCCCATTCAAATTTGGGCGAAGAACAGGGACCCTTAAAAATCTGAAGAAGGGGTCCCTGGGACCCCAAAGAATGTAGCCTTAGCAGAAGCCCTGTTTTAGTTTTGCACGAGCTTTGCCCGTTTTTAGAATGTGCTCCTTTCTGAGGGAAGAGGGGACGAGAGTAGATTACCCCCCCTCCCCATCCTATACTTTTTATTCACTTTATCTAGTATCCGTTAGGGAATAACATACAAGCGACAGCTTTGATATCCAGCTACCTGCAACTTCTCACCATTGCAACAAAGAGCACGAATTTATTGTGGGTGCTGACAAATGTGTCCAATAAACTCTGACCTGGAGCCCAGGTAAAGGAGCGACATCGGGACAGACGTTTCCTACTAACCCTGATCACGTGGTAGAAGTAAATATTGTCCTCCTGTTATAGTTGTACTAGTCATTGTACCACACGTACCCTGATTACAGACTTGTAGCCATTCATACAGTAATAGTAGTAATGATAACGATGATAAAAACAACAACGACGACGACGATGATGATGATGACGACGACGACGACGACGACGATGATGATGATGATGTGGAGGGCGGGGATCAACAACAGCAAATGACCATTGTATACAGTTTAAAGCAACCCTAAGGGTCAATATTCCTGTTGCTGCCACTAGTGACAGTGAGACATCGGGTGCACGCGTACCCAGGTGCTCGAACCCTCGCCTCGTCTTTACCTGAGTGCAGCAGGTGTCACTGAACTACACTGTCGGCTGTTGGACATAAACTGCTGCTATTCTGGCTTAACGATCCGATTGCTGTCTATTCGTGATACTTGTAAAAATGTCGGTGAGATTCACTCAGGAGACGGGTATTTGGGGTGAAAGTGCAGTGGACATTAGACCATCAAATTAAAAAAAGAAAAAGAAAATGAATGAACAGCTACACCATTGATAATACGGGTACACGCTGTTTATCCCTTGCCCTTCCACCCCTTCCCTGCTCTTGTCATACACATATATCAAAGCAGGAAATGTTTACTGTTCCCACCCTCTACACACACACCCGTCACACACACACAAGTCACACACACACGTCACACAAACACACCCGTCACACACACACCTGTCACACACACTACTAAAGCAGGGAATATTTACCCACCTGTGGTGTCGTTTACACAACATGACCTTTGCCCTGGATCATTGTATTTTTTTCCTAAACAAATTTTTTACACGACTTCTGACGATTACTATTGATACATTTATGGCAACTAACAGAGGGATTAGTTGTGTACTTATTTAAGGTAGTATTGATATTTTCTTTCCTTCCTTCCTTCCTTTCTTTTTGATAAGGTTAATCACTAATTTTTGTTAGAATATTCGTGGTGAGGATGGCTGATAACAGGGTAATATCTTTTCATAATTGGCCGGGGAAAACTATTCTCGAGATTAAATGATGTTGAAAATATGGCTTTCTCCGTGTCTCATCCTTATTTCTCTTAAAAACACTTCATTCGGGAATCTGCTTTTTCCCTCGTGATTCCAGCGATTACAGGACTTTTTTTTTTTTGTTTTTAATACCTTCTTCAAGTCCACACTCGAGAAGCATTGTACTTCTCGTGTTAAATAATAACGAAGTCGGTTTTAACCGAGCTACTTTGTCAACCTCGTGACAACCGTCCTCTTCTTCACCAATTATCGCCACGTCGCTAACGACGTGCTGGCTACGTGAAGCTGGAGGTCCTACTCCAAGTGGTGGCCCGTATGCCGGAGGCCGTAACTGTCGGAGGGCGCTTTCCCTCCCGCAAGCAGGTAAATTATGGGCCCACCGCCCAACTTCAAAGGCAGCAGAAATGGAACGGCAAAGTTGTTGCGCGTTTGGTCTGTAGGCTCCCAAAGGACCGTAGAGTGGTCCCGCCATGACACGTTGACAGGATGTGAGTCTGGCGGTTGTTTAGGCCGGTAACATGCACTGATGAATTTCGGCGAGCCGTTTGAACTGCACTTTTTTCCAAACATCGTGGCCGGCCATTAACTGCTAAATGAAGTGGCGATAATCTTTTTTGGGGGACCTTGCGGCTGGCGGTGTGTTTGACTACCAGACTGTTTGATGGCCACTGGCATGTTCTGTGTTGCACAATCGGTCTATATAAATGTTAGAAATGACTTTTTAGAATGACGTGTTAAGTGAGAGTGACAAATAAATTGTGTGGATATTTTTTTTCTTTCCGTACAACACTGAATTAAGAGTGAATTTAACAACGATTTTAACCCCTCAGCAAAGTCTCTTTTTTTTTCTGTCGGTGAAAACGGTTTGGAGGTTATTGGATTGGCTTGCCATAGGTGTAATGTAGTGTGCACTTTCTGAATATTGCTTATCAGCAAAAATGTCATGATGTGCACAATGTGTTTAAGAAAATAGTCTCTTTGGTGACTGAGGACCACATTCCAGGCCTTCAGAACTGGGTTTATCTTGACCTTTTGAAGTATCTTTCAAACGGCGCCTTTACCTTTATGTAAGTGTCTCACAGTGAAGATCAAAGAGATTCGATGGATGAGTTCAGCAGGACAGTAGGCCGAGGTAATAATGAAATCATGTTATCTGGAATGGCCTGCGCGCTGACAAACCCTCTTGTTAATAAATATGACAGTCTATTTCATGTCTTTTGTCTCTAAAACTTTTCTTATCCTTATTATCCAGAACATCTCTCCTCCTGACTTCGTCATTTGCGTGAGCACATACACACAGGCTGCGCCTACAAAGACAAACATGATAGAAAAAAAATTACGGAGGGATTAAAGTAGCGTTAAGGGACATAAACGATGTTAAAAGTTTACGACTTACCTCCCTTTCTTTGTGGAAAAAATAGTTAAGCATGAGACAGCTAATGATGCAAGCAATCTGTTCACCGATAAAGGATATCGATGATTTAACTTCAGCAAAGATCACCCATACGCACCTTTTTAAAAAGTCATTTTAAACAGTTAGATTTAAACAATCATCGTCACACATTGTCACACACCATCAAATTTCGTAAATATGCGAATAAATTGTGGCACAAAATAAGATTACTTCCAAGTCCTCGGACAAGGAAGATAACAAAAGAAAAAGCGACATAGGAATTATTGAGGAAAAAGAAAGAAAATGTAAGAGCTCAAGTCAAGCAAAACACACTGAGCACAGGCAAAGCTACACTAAAAGGTCCTGGATTCAGATCTCATCTCGGGACACTCTGTGAGTGACACCTGGCCGTCGGGGTTCCTTCCCTAACTCCAGCGAGTTCAAAGGTTAAAAGGAAAAAAGAGGATCACTTGATTGTTATTGCAATGTCTCGACACAAACATACTCAGATCTTTTAAAGAGGAGGCGAGTTTAATTCCTTCTGCCAGATGACACTGTTGTTTTTATTTATTTTTTTTGTAACTGTGAGTTAGCTACTTTATCCAGATTTGTGTCCATGCCCACCTGATGTCCAGGCCCGTTGTACTTATCCTCCGTCGCTCGTCACATGGTTGCCTACTGTCACGTCACCGTCCGTCACATACGTCACGGGCCACGCTCTTGTACTGATGCCGTGACGTCACTCTATTTGCAGGCAAGACGCGGACGAAGGACAAGTACCGCGTTGTGTACTCAGACCACCAGCGCCTGGAGCTGGAGAAGGAGTTCCACTTCTCTCGCTACATCACCATCAGACGCAAGGCCGAGATCGCACAGCAGCTCGCCCTCAGTGAGAGACAGGTACACCCGGCCAGCCACCCGTGTACCCCGGGCCCTACCCCAGCTCCAGTCTTGTTTCTCTCTCCACCCTCATCTAGCGCTCCATCCATTCCACTTGTAAACACATTTGCATACACGTGCAGACTAGAGAAACTCTTTCTCCATCATCTTCTTTTCTTCACTATATCTGAGAGACAGCTCCTGTGTGTGTGTGAGTGTGTGCGTGGTAGAAAGAGTGTCAGTGTGTGTGTGAGTGCGTGTGCACGGGGTGGTGGTGTACGTGACGTGGCTGATTGTGTAACCTGATCGTCTGCCCCCTACCAAGTTTTTTTTTAACTGCATGGCTTTCGCTGCATCCCGCACACATGTGAACGAGTCTTCGTAGTCATCTGTCCCATCATGCATTGCTGCCCAGTATCTCTTACAAGGCCGTCTACTCATGCGCCGTAATCCGAGCATAGACTCCCTACGTGTTCACTACGTTTACCGGACATATCACGTGTCCACAGCCACCCAACCATCCAACCGTCAAACTACCCAGCCCGTGTCTCGTGAACTTATTTGTTTTCCCACGTGTACCAATCAATACAAGTCAGGGACACCTACCTCTTTATTTAAAAACTCATTTTGTTTTCTGCCTTTGTCGGTGCAAGGACAAGGGACATGCGAGTTCCTCCTACACGTTGGTCTGTCGCCTCCTCATCAGGTGGCTTCTATAGTCAAGGCATGTCGCTTTCAGGTTCACTGTTAACCCGGCCAAACAACAAAAACCTGCTTTTAGGGGCCAAGAATATTTTTTAAAAATTACCATTGCAACAAGTCTTCTAGTAAACAATCTTTGTTGCTATGTTTCCACAATATAATCTATAAAAAGAAACTGTTAAATCAGCTGAAACTTTTTTTTAATTCTTCTAGCATTTGTAGGAGTCGGTTTAGAATCCAGAATACACTTAGCCAGAAACTATTTCTCTTTTTGTCTAGAAATAAATATATATTGCATGCCTTAGCTGATTAAAAAATAAATAAATAAAATGGATGAGCATTAAGAGTAGCGCTTGTAATCTGAGACCATCAGGACAGCAGGCCATGGGTTCACAGACCTTTATTTTTCTCGACATGTGACGCTTATTTACACGGTTTCTTTCTCGTATCTCATCATTTCCCTTTTCATTCACCAAAGTCCTCTGTACCCTTATCTTCTCCATTATCCTACCTTCTCTCATACACACAGGATAATATTCGCTGTGATGTAGAAGCACTTTCCTTCCTCTCGAACCAACAGCCGGCAAGTTTCGAGAATTTTAATTCTATTTTTCTGCCTCCCCCGCAGGTGAAAATCTGGTTCCAGAACAGACGTGCGAAGGAACGGAAGCAGAACAAGAAGCGCGAGGAAGCCATGCGGAACGGCACCGGCGTGCCCAAACTAGAGCCTCTCGACTCTCCCCCGCCCATCACCGCCTCGCACCACCCGCACAGCCACGCCCACTCTCCAAACATGGGCATGGGCATGAGTCAGCACCATCACCACCAGCAGCAGCAGCCGCCGCAGCACCATGCCATGTCGATGGCCCCAGTGCCAGGGGAGGGCGGACTGGCCCACCCTCAGCTCCACTCGCCGGTGCCCTCGTCACATCACTACGCTCCGCAGAGAATCAGTCCTCTCCCCAACCAAGGGGTGGGGCCTCACGACAACTTGCCCCAGACAGCCACTCCCACGGGTCCTCCCATACAGACATCCGTTTCTGTCAACTGTTCAACGATTCCGCATCGCTCCCAGAATGTACCTACACCTCTGTACGATAAGAAGCCAGACATGGCGTAGAACCCCCGCGGGGGTCTTTTAAAAGAGTTTATATCTCCCTCTGAAAAGAGAAACTTTTCTTTGCTTTTAGTGACAGACAGGTGGGGGTAGTTGGCGGTAACCTTCTGCAATTAAGATGGAGAAAGCTGCATGGGTGTCATTCCACACGGAGTTTTTTCATGGGAGGGACCGAGCAATACAAATTCCTTGAACCTTCATTCCTTTCAGATTACACTTCCTTCTTGAGTCATGCCGCGCACTTGTCGATGTAGTTATTTAAATAATTTATCTCTAAGTGTTCATTGATTACTCAATCATTCTCTGTTTGGAGGATTTTCTTTACAATTTCTTCCTCCTACAAGTCAATCGCTTAAATATTCTTTTGGTACAGGATTGTAAATATGTATTTGTATGTGCAAGATGTTTACTTGGATCTAGTCGTATGCAAGGTTTTTTTCCTCTTTTTTCTCTCCTTTTTTTCCCCCATGATTCTGTTTCGCAGGTTTGGGACTGACCTGTCATCAATAATCAAAACACTAAACTTTTATTTTCCCCTCCCACCAGGAGTCTTTTGTGTCGAGGATTTTTAAAAATATTAATTCCTTCATTCTACGATTAAACATTTCGGAAACATATTTCTCCTCTGTTCTTAAAGAGTGGATTTCGATTCTTCTTCCTGTGTAAATCGAGGGATGTGTCTCTGAATGACATCGACATCTTCAGCCGCCTACATCGGGATACGACTCTGTGTTAGTGTCTGTGATGACGAAAGTAATTTTGTTTGTTTGTTTGTTTCATCTGAGGAAAATGTGTTATTGCTTTCTGGACGAATTATTCTTTCGTGAACGCATTGTGTACAGCTAAATTATGTTTTTAATGAGTGAGTGAGACTAGATGTAGATATGGAGACATGAACAGTCTTTACTAAAGCATTCAAAACACCAGGTGTTCAGACAACAACAAATATTTCTCAGCACCTTGATCCTCGCACCTTGTTTGTACATACCAAGGACTGTTTACAGAGTGTTGTAAGAGACAGTAGTGAGAGACTAGTTTTGAAAACAATCGCTCCTCCTTCTGTGTTTAGTCCATTTGAAAATAAGTGTTGGAGAACTCTTTTCCTTTCTGTTGTTAATTTGTGATCATTATCTGTAAAGACATCACAAGACCTCCATAGTTTTGTCTGTTGGTGTATTAATTAAAACACTTGTCGATGTTCGCTCCTCAACACACACTGAGTGTCTCAAGAAGTAGTCCATGCTTCCATCGACCAACACATTTATAATCCAGTGATTGATAAAATATGATTGTTACCATCAAGGGAGAGATATAAACAGGATTAATTTCACTTGGTTATTATATTTGTTGTCAGACTTAAGGCTTTGGACGGCGCAGTGGCTTCAGACTAAAAACATTTCATTGTTTTCTACATTACCCAAGATGCGCTTGTTGGACTCACGGAATAAAGTTTTGTCTAATCACTGACTTCTTTCCTTTCGTGTGGCTTCAGTTACACACTTGCATCCCGCCACCTCCGGAGGGACAGATGGCATGCCACATCTACCTACCTCCATCACACGACTTCTTTTTTAGGGCAGTAAACAGTTTCACAGACAGGTGGGTAGGCAGATACATAGATAGATAGATGACAGGTAGAGAGGTATACAGGTAGGCTTACAGGTAGACATAACAACGTAGATACAAGTAGACAGAAATGCAGGCAGAGACAGGTTTTCCAGTCTTCAACGGAAACGTTTCAAATTTACAATTGTTTACGAATACGAATGGCCCTTGCACAACCAGAATATTTCTCATAACACAATTTTTCTTGATTAGAGGATATCTGTGAAGACATGAATACAATTTTTGTGAGAGTGCGACACATGAAATTTAAGAAGTAAAAAAAAAATACAAAAAAAACAAAAAACAAACCCACTTTCAGGACACAGTTGAAGTCGTTTCTCCTGATAAGCAAGGTTGAATATGACAAGGTTATTGTCGGAATCAGGTGCTAGAATGCTGGCAGATTTACAGCGGCCCTTTAAACAATCTTGAAAAAAAAAAACTGCACCATGTACAAGGGCGGGGAAGGGTGTCAATGAGAGGTACAGCGAGAGCTGAGCGCTACTGAGTTCTAAACTGAATCTTAGAGCTTTTTTCTGTTTGTTTTTTTGTTTTTTATTTTTTGTCTTTTTTTTCGTTTTTGTTTTTGTTTTGGGTCTTTTTGGTTTTGTTTTGTTTGTTTTGTTTTTGTGTTGTTTTTTTTAGAAAAACTCACAGGTGGCAGCTGCACTAGTGTCTTGTCGTGGACCTGAACAGACTAAACTTCAATGATGCCAGTGTAGTTGTTCAGGCGCTTGCATGGAAAACTTGTAGCCTGTCGCTGACTTTTTGACAACCGCTCAGTCCTGTCATTCTGGCCATTACTTCCGGTCTGTTGTAGAAGATGGACAATGAAGGAGAAAATACCGCGACATTTTCTAGCCATCCTCTCACGGTTACGAGAAAGCTCTTTATCTGCCACATAGCTTATGTGCTTTATATAGTTTTATATATATATATAGAATGTGAGCAGGAATTTCTGAGGTCACTGACACGGCAAGGCCTAAGTCGCCATAAACAGTCAAATTTACCGTTAGGGGTGATGGAGGTCTTGAGGTCAGTGGGTTCTATGAATTTTTTCATTAAGTTTTGTTTTGTTTGTTTAGTTGTTTTTTGTTTTTGCTTGTTGTTTGTTTGTTTGTTTGTTTTTGTTTTTGTTTTTTTTTTGGTAGGGATATTTTTTATTTATTTTGCAGGAAAAATTGAGCTTTTGTGCTAAGTTTATCACAGGAAGGAATACACAGGCATCCTTCATGCAAACATTTGATTGTTGTTTTCTAATATGTGTATAAGCGAGACAAGGCAGCCGTTGTTTGGTCATGTATACTGGCTTCGAAATCCACGCTAAGCTGTCATATTGTACAGATTTTGTGGCAATAATTCCTTTCCGGTTTGACATGTGCAAAATTACTGATGCGTGTTGACATGTTTGCATTTTTCTAAGATTCATTCTGTTTATTTCTCCACTTATGTTGATGTGGGTAAGGGTGGGATGGAAGGGTGAGTGAGTGAGTGCGAGCAGTGACACCTGTTTGTAATTAACAAGGAAGTTAACGGTAATAAAAGATAAAGTGGATGACAGTAGCTTGTTGGTGTGTTTTAATGTCCTATACAGTTTACGGTTGGAAGAATGAACAAGCAAGAGGATGGGGTGGGTAATGGGCACAATTGTAAGGCAAGCATATGTATAGTCATATGATTTCCATTTTTTCTTATCTTTGAAATTACATCAAGATGTGATTGAGTAGAGACTGAGACACACTCGGTATGCGAACTACAGCTGACAGGAAAAGGCAATGAGCATTTCACAATAATTGGAAAAAAATGTCTACCCTACTATGTCTTTAAGAAAGAATATGCTTTAAGGATGACAATTCAAACACGGTCCAGCTCTTTCTGGGCTTATGAAGGCCTCGTCATACGAAAGCAGCACGAACGCCCTCTTGTGTGAGCCACGTGACCCTTGTTCACCACCCACCCCATCCAACGACCCACATCCCTCTTTCGCCATCTACATTCCCTTCCACACGTAGACGGAGGACCACGAGTACCTAGGTGACGAGATTCCCAGGCCTTCCTAGCCACGTGCACCTCTCGTAGGATCCGGTCTCCGTGAAGCTGATGTTTCGAGGAACTCGCACGATCAGCGGTCGCCGAGCTTGGAGGTGACTGCATGAAACCCTCGCCTCCTGTAGATGTCACTTGGAGTTTCGAGAGCCCCCATAACTTACCGGCGGCAGGACGCCATCTTTCAAACACGTAACGCCGCGAGAAACCGCTGGAAGTATGGCGCGGCGCAAGAGGGCCGGAAGTGGAGAGGCTGATCTTCTTGGCCGTGCAAGGGAGCCTACTCATGCTGCAGTTTTATGGTTTTATGGTTCCTGTGAGGCACTTGTATGCCAGCGGCGGGTTTTTACGGCCCTCCAGTCGAACTCCTTGAGCCAGACGGTGCCCTGCGCGGCAAGAGCAAGACTAACACATACCCTGGGTGTGAACCGCGGCCCTTCAGCCACACAGGGATAGTCTCCCTGGTCATGGGAGGTCATGGGACCAAAGGTTACAGGTAGTGTCTGGCGTCTTGTGCACATAGTACTGGATGGTGACATGGGGTGTGGAGAGGAAATGGTGTGAATTTTGATGGGAGGAAAGTTGGAGTAAGAAGTTATCAAGAAACATCAAGCGAAGGAGTCGTCCAAATGAAAGACTTTTTTTTCTATATGTCACAAAGACATATGCACACAGATGAATATGCTCTTACATGGTCTATATTAGTTAGACGCATAGGCACCTCTTTACAGTTTCACTAAATATTTATCGTCAAAAATCCACATTTTCTTAGTGTATGTATGCAAGAAACTCTCTTTAAACAAACAAAGTTAATAAAGCTGTCTATAAGTTTATGGACGTCCTCCGCACCGAGGGCAGCTGGTCGCAGTTCACACTTCTTTTGCATCTTTACATACACCTAGACCTCGAAGATTGAACTTCAGGCATTCCGTGCTTATTTCAGAGGCCCAGGATGGCAGGACCTTGTAGTGAGGTGGATGGACAAGGTCCTCATACCCAAACTGCCTCAAAGTATTTTGAGGAGGTGTGAGCTGGCCTTTGCCCTAATGCCCCTTGCACTATTTCAAACAAGTACTGGGCGCAAAGCATGCGTTCGTGGGGATGTTTAAAACTGAGAAAACTTAGTTACTAAGAAAACAGCTGAAATATACAAACTGACGACAACGCACACCTTTAGTGGACCCTCAAGACCACCCTCTGAGAACCAGGATGTCCCTCTGAGACCCAAGAACCCATTCAAACACTACAAGAACCTCTTCAGACACCAGTAACATGGAGCAATCTGTTCTAATTTGACCACGAGACCCAGCAAAACGTTCTCACACCATCCTCAGACACTGTCTGGAGAGACTGAGGCCCAGAAAGGAAGCACTGAGTGACAAATCCACCGGAATGAATATATTTTACCATGGCTGACATGTTGGTGGTTGCTCGATTGTACAGCTCCCCAATGGCGAACCAGTTTTCTGTTTGCCTTTCTTTTTTGGACTAGTGGCTACTTCCCTACTCAGAAGAATCACATACCCTCGGTTCTTGTTACCCGACTGCTTTTTTTCGTTTTCTGATTTTGTCTTTTATTAGTCATCAGTACTGTTGCTCATCCTTCCGTCCTTCGTATGTTGTTTGTGTCTCTTTGTCTCAAGAGCTAAGATTATAACTAAGGTGACCAGACATTTCGAGGGCGAAAGCGGGACACGTGCCGATGATGGTGTCGTCACCGTCAAAGAACGCCGAAAAAAGTGATTTTTAAAGACAACTGGGACATTTGATGGACTTGCCAGAAAGCCAGAAAGCGGGACATTGGGCGTCCAGCCCGATTAGCAGGCGGGACACGAGGTCAAAAGCGGGACGTCTGGTCACCTTATTATAACCGGTAGTATGCTCTATACAAATCCTGAGTTTATTATTATTATTAATCCAAACTTGATACCCCCTTCTTCATTTGCTTTTCCAGAAAGTCAACCAAAATATTTACATGCATTAAGTCAGGTTACAAGGTAAAGATAAACTATGGGGAATTTTTTCTTTTTTTTTTCATTCAAATTATATATATATATGAGTACACCTCTAAGTAATAATTTGAGTTGTTTGAGATATTTGCATTTTAAAAAAATAGCTATGAACATTCAGACTGTGTATCTTGTAAAATGGTAAAATATATTTGACAGCAACATTTTCACAAGCAAACTGATGATGGAACTGGCAGTCAGTCCTGTACAGGACAGAGCGAAAGGTCAAAGAGTTGGCCGTGTCCCTCCCACCTATTCACCCACCCACCCACCCACACAAACACACTCCACTCCTACTTAAGTGTCCAGTGAGGAAGATGGGACAGTACAGGCACATGGAGCCGTTGGTGTGACGATAATGTTATCGGCAGTCGGGCCAGCGACAGAGACGAGCCCGTGAAAAGTAACCGCCGACACTTCTAAGAGTCGACACCCGGGGTGCCGCGTTATGTCACAGGAGGAGCATCCACACTAACAGCAATTACACCGTCTTGGCCGGGCTTTCTCAACTTTCCCTGCCATGTAAACATATTGTATTGTCCTAACTGGTCAGGGATTGCACTTTATAACTAAATAAGTACATTAATAAATAAGTAAACTAACAATAAAATCACAAGGAGCAGCGAACAGATTACATCAGGACAAACTTGAAGGGCAGTACCCGAATGAAGATGAAGAACTGAGGAGTAAAGCAAAAGACTTCGCTTGATTACAAAAGATATTTCTCACAGAGGTGGGTCTTGAGGCCGGAAGGGACAGCTTCGAATGAAGACACAGTTGAGAAAGGGGTTGGGTGTTCCCAAGTGTGGTCCAGAGGAGTGCAAAGGGCGTGCGCCATGCTTCTCCTGTCTGGATGCGGAGAGGAGAGCAACAAAAGCAGATGGAAGAGACCGACTCAGGTGATAAGGTGTCAGTAGCTCAGACAGGTAAGTGAGGGCGAAGCTGGATTTTATCACCACACTCGCCATCATATCATCATTATCTTGATTACCTCTCCTCATCCTTGGTCGACGCTTTCATCTTTTATCAACAGCTACCGATTATCCGATTACAAAACGGGTCACTCGTTGTCCAACATCGGCGATTACCTCAACAACAGACGACTAAGACCGTTCCTTGCTTCAGCGGCCAGGACATCGATGACAGTGGCGCAGCCCTGTCGCCTGACTTCTAAGACGAGAAGATCAAAGGTGAGAGCGCGTCATCGGCATCCTCAAAGGTAAAGCAGGCAGGTACGGCGTCCGGCGGACAAAGGCCAAGACGTAAGGAGCGGCGAGCCTGCTGATACTCGGCCGCCATTCAACGTCGACATCACGTCACCTCCACGTTACCGCCACGTTGCCCACGCAAGGCGCAAACAAGAAAAATCTGACAAACTTGTGCGAAGTGGATAACGCACTTTCCCCTCAAAAGGCGATGGTGTCTCAGTCTCTCGCGAGCAGCCCGTGGGTGGAGAGGTGGTAGTGGTGGTGGTGGTGGGCGTGGTGGTGGTGTGGAGGCAAAACACAGGTATCGTTATCTGCATGGCGGCGACCAGCCCGCGAAAAGAGCCGAGGACGACGAGTGGAGGGCCCGAGCAGCTCCATGTTGACTCGCCGGCGCTCGGTCTGTTTGAATGATGATAAAGTGCGAGAGCCCGACTTTGATGCCAGTTTGCCAGGCTCTGGCCACAAACGGCGCATTGCTTGTCAAGGTGTTTACTGTCTTTTTAGTACCACCGACTGCAAGATTTGGCCCCCTGATTCACAAAGCCCCCTTTCATGAACAGTTTTACTTGGCGAGCAGGCTTTTGTCTCACAAATGAGAATATTTCGTCAGTTATTCAGCGCATGCGCAGTGGTTAGAGCGGAAGCTGGGGAGGGGGTCAGGTAATTAGCCACTTGGTTAATTGCTTTTACTGAGAAATATGAATGTACAGAGATTTGGGGAAAATATCTGTTATGTTATACATTGTTGTAAATTTTTTTAAAAAGTAGTTGCAGCAACAGAACGAGAAAGTTTGATGCTGACAGCGAACTCAGCAGTATACGGTTAACATTTTATATCAGGATTTCAGATAATGACCAGTATTCAGTCAGGTAGATGCCAACATCATATCCTGGGTATGAAAGTCAGCAGAACAATTGTTCACATTCATTGCAAGCTCCAAGCTCTTGCCACCTTTGTGTGAACGATGCGTGTTACATCATCAGGCATTGGTTCCGAAATAACAGTTGGTAAGCACTGTGAAGTTTAGCACTGTGGGCAAGACGAAGGTTAATTAGTGTCTCCAAAGCTGTAGGACAATAAATATTTTTACTAGTGGAATGAATCCTTTGCAGAAACAGAAATGTGCAGAGTAATGTTTTGTCTACTGCCTTTATAACTCACCGTGATGTGTTATCCAAATCAGATTTTATTTACTTTGTGACGATAGATAGATAACAATACTTTTATTTTACTACCAGAGCACACACGCACAGACACACGCACACACTTTCTCTCGCACTAAGGGGAAACAATCTTGTTAGCATTAAGAAGACTCTGTCCGTATGTAATTTAAATAACTAAAATTAAATATTCAAACAAATAATTCCGCCAATTAATTAATTTTAATTAGTGAAAATTAATCAATGAATATTGTTTTTTAGTATTAAAAGTCCTTAGAATTGATTATTATATTATCCTGATGGTTGTGCTGATTAATATGTAATTCAGTTAATGTACATCTACGGTTCAAATGAATGCAAAGAGCTTTATTGTCTCAAACCACCCTGCCACCACACCCTGTCTAGCTATCCACACCCGGGAAGAAGGGTGTTGACGATGATATCAGCCGACAAATATTTTGTGAGCCAGTGAACCCTGGTGCCACACAGACTGCACCAGACACCCTGAGCCGTTACTCAGGCTTCATTTTCATTGTTTTGCTTTGTTTCTGTTACTTTACTAAAATATTGCTTCAGCAAGAGCAAGCCAATGTGAAGGCGACTTTGTCAGACTTTAAAAAATTCAAATCGCTCCTCATCTATGTCAATGAAGCTGAAACTGTGGAGCTGAGAGTGTAAACGTGTTGTCAGTCAAGTCCAGCACGTGCGCGCCGTTTGTGCAACGGTCATGCTACTCAATGATGAGTGGATGCTGCATGGAAGTAGTCGGTTACTGGAGATCAAATATCATTTCTTTTGTCTTCTTTATGCCTTGTTGTCTTTCTTGTATATATATATAAATGAAAACAAAACATGGGTAATAATGAAGATTTTTTTTAAACTTTGAAAGTTGGTGAAACTCCAGAAATCACAAGAAAATCAGAAAACTCGCCCAAAGCTCTATTTAGCAAATCCCTCCGCTGTCAGCACCCACCAGTTCTCTTTTTCATAAATTTGTATTTGCTTTGTAAGCCTCGCAAAAATCAAAGCTGTACCCGCTTTTTTCGGGGTGGATGGGTGGAGTAGGAACAAAGCAGGGCAGGGGTAGGAAGGCCGTGTCTGGCTCCCCATGCTGCAAGTCCCTGCCTCAGTTTTCGATCTGCCATGTAGTAAGCAAACATTCGCGTGCCTCGCCGACCGACTTAATGACCACTCCATGTCTGGTCAAGTTTTACAACTCAGTCAACGAGCGCAATTTACTGCGCACACCCGCGACACCGCCCCCCTTGGAGCGGGTGTAAATCCTTCACGCATGCGTCGTGGCTGGCAGGTCGATCGGTGGTCCGTTCACACGATTCGATCTCACGGGTAGACATACACTGCATACAGGAATGTACATTCTCTCTCTCTATCTTCTCTCGAGTAATTCAAGGGTTCGTATATTTTACAGGACTTTTTTCTCCACCCCACGACTCCATTTTCTTATCTGATAAAGTTCCTCATTGCTGGATGACATCATGACCGAGAAATGATTGACTTTAAATTCGTGGATTTATATTTTATTTTAAAACTAGGTATATCTGTGATGTTCTGACCCAAAAGACAAGCTATCTCACAAACATTATTATTATTATTATTATTATTATTATTATTATTATTATTATTATTATATTATTATTATTATTATTATTATTATTATTATTATTATTATTATTATTATTATTATTATTCGTGATATTCTAAGTCTATGAAATTCATTTTAAAAGGTAATTGTGGAAAGTTGAGAAAGGTGTTATTTGAAACTGTTAATAAATACCCAGGGAAACGAAAACCACTTAGAAAACTTTATCAAGCATTAAAACGTTTGCGGAAAACGGTTTCTTCCGAAAATTTTTTAATGAAGAACATTTGCGAACATATGTTTCTGAGTATGCAGTGATAGCACCAGCCATTAAGCTGCATTTATGGTAATTGAACATTTAAAAACACTTCAGTGTTCTTTGTTATGTAAATACATTCAGGTCATAAGGGGGCGATCTCAATCTCTGTAACTGCATTTCAATCTTCAAACTGATATTTTAAATTGGTTAGACACTGACAACGGAAATGGCCCATTCTACAGGTTTCATATTTGCATATACATATATATATATATTTAGATATTTAAAAATTACATAAATGTCTCTAGAATACCAATCTGTAAAATATTCAGCCGCAATTTAATTGAGAAGAAATATCATTGTAAGTTTCATAGAAAAAATATAATATCTTAATTATATCAGCATCTACATCCTAATTTCAAAATTATAATTCTGGACACTAAATGGCTAAGGAACCATTTAAAGTAGCTGTCAGGCTTCAAATTGAAGAGAGGGCGGCCTACAAAATAAAGTTTCTGTTCAGCCTCTAGACTATAGCACTGGATATTACAATAATTTTCTTTAAAAAAATTGTTTCCATTGAAACACCTTACCGATGAATATGTATATGTATTTTTTACAGCTATTTAGTGTTACCATTGGTGAACTCTGACAGAAAGTCTCAAGTCCTGGGAAGGATTTGATATTTTGTTTATATTTTACTTTTCACACCAACAGCAGCAGTCGGTTTCTCTTGTGCCGCGGAGCTGGCCTTTTGGGGAAGGTCATCTTATTCTCTGTAAAAATGTTTTATTTATTTTATTTATTTATTTTTTTGCGTGTGAGTGTATTTTAAGATCTTTCTCTAAGAAAGAGTAGCAGCCTTACACTATGATCTTTTGACCCTTAGTTCTGTCCTACATCAAGAAGAGTGTCAGGCTGAAAAAAGAAAGAGATTAGAACATCGTCAATGTACGAAACATTGACAAGTATGCACATTTAAAAAAAACAAACTCAACGGGTATGAACACACTATGAAATATGTTTTAAAAGTATTCGTTGTGTTTTACCTCAAAGCTGTCAGTTTGTTAAAAGGACTACAAACAAACGGACAGGGTGACCAAGTTCATTGAAATCTTTTTAGGACAGAGACACATAGATTTTATTTATTTATTTCAGAGAAGTAAACATATCGAAAATCAATCTTCCTAGAGCATGAAAAGTAACAAAAAAAAAAAAAAAAAATCCTGTTTTATAACCGGTGTTCACAGGAATAAATAGCGGTCTCCTGGCACAGCTCACGGACCGGATGTACTTCTGTGATCAAAACGTTTGGTTAACGATAATAGTCATCGTATGTCGGGGAAGAAATCCGACTCTCCGGAAGACCGCAACAGCAATCAAGAAACTGGGGGAAGACGATGAAATACAATGTGATAACATCTGTATGACTCACTGCATACATATTGTTCATCATCACAATAACTGCTGGTAAGTCTCTGTTGTTTTATTTAACTGTTTCTCTCAAAACTAACATGACACATTCAAATCCGATAACTAAAACTTCATTAATTCATATACACAGGAATTTTTCTATATTTTATAGTCTGTACATAACAGGACTGAATCCTGCCTGTTGGCATCAGTTGTAGCCAAAACACTCCCCCACCTGCGCCAAAAAAATAAAAATAAAATAAAAAATAAAAAAATAAAAAAATAAGTAACAAAGAGAGAGAGAGAGGGAGGGAGAAGTCCAGTCACACATACAGGGTGTATCTACAAATAATGTTTCTGCGATAAACTACGACAACACTCGCCATCGACTCATGTTCAATGGTCTGTGGGGTCCCTGGGGTCTGGCGACGGAGGAGTTTGCAGAGCCATTGACGACGGTTATTTTAAATGTTTCAGCAAGCAACTGCTCCAACACAAAGTGCAGGCCGACTCTACTTTGTGTGATTTACTCCGGACAGTCGCAGGATGATTTACGACTCACTTTCCCAAAAATCTGTGCGTTTCTTCCACAAACAATTGTGTCTCCTTCATATGTGTTGTTCAGTATTTCAACATCTGAATGAAACTATTTTTATAATCGTGTTTTTAACTTGTGTTGGCCGTTTCAACTTGCGACAATAGAGACAATCTCATTTCAAATGTTTGACATAATGAAATCTGTTGAACTGTATAAAATGAAACTGTTGCTGTAATTGCTAGACCTCTTGCCGGGCGACATGGCCGAACCAGACCAGCCTGCGCCATTTCATTGTTGCCAGAAGGGTTTCCTGGGTCCCACGTGCATGGCAACTGCCTTCTGTACAACATCCTTGGTTTGTGGTCCTGTAGGAGACTCGGAGCAGTTTTCTCAAGCACTTGGTTTCGAATGCTGTTGGTATCGGTGAGCAGAGTTCACGCAACACAGGAGGATGAGGACTGTGAGGGATGATGTGTACAGCTTGCACTGGGTGGCGAACCCTATGTTGTTGCTGCATCAGATTCTGCTCGGCCATTGCTGCGGTCGCTGCAGCGATTCTGATGTGAATGTCTGTCATCTTCGCTGTGCATGATTGTCTGTGTAGCTGTAGCTCTGTATTGCAACTATTGGTAACATTTTGTTACTTTTGTAACTGTGAACTTTCTTTGGGAGGAGGAGGAGGGAGAGTGTACGTAGGTTTAGGGGCTTTTTTTATACTGGCATTTCTTTCTTTAACAATATATTTTTACACAGACCAACCATTAGTTCTCGAAGAATACATTATTTTGATCTTCTTTTCCCTGACTCAACCTATCCCAATCAAACACAGAGCTGTAAAACATGTAAACTAACTCACACTTAAAACACAAAGCCATTCTTCAGTTCCATTTATTTATATCTATATTTCTGGACACAATGTAAATAAATAAAGAAGCCTGACCTCTACTAAAACTTAATATTTTTATATACTATGTCTTCCATATCTTACCTTAATAATTAATTTTTTTTAATTTGCGGATTTTTAAGCAAACATGTTCTCGTGTGCGTCGAGGGTTTAAACCCAGCCTGTGGAGTAGATGAGTTCTGGAGGAGCCTCGCCGCTGCGTGTGGCTCGGAGAGAGAAAACCCACTCATAAATCAAGAAGAATATTTGCGATGTCTCCTTATAGTTTATGGCTGCTTGGGTCGCCGGAGAAGTGACATGTTTATTATTGTATAAGAACGCCGATGTGATATAAATTAGCATGACAGCTGTTTAATTAATGGGTTTCAAAACTGTTGATAACCTCAGTCACACCGAATTATTTTGTGTTCATTTGAGCCCCGATACCTAAGTAATGCAACTAATATTTCTCTCTGTTCTCATCTGACTGTAATGGTGTGATCAGGGTCCAGAAGGGTTTAAACTGTTTGCCTAATACTCACGACGAGATATCAAATACCATTGATAAAACATCCTACTAATTTATACTCATTATTTCCGGTCATTATTAACCCCTTGTCCCCACCTCACACACATGCATAATATCTACACATATGATATATAATTCCACATTTAGCCAGATGAGTGGGAAACATTCGTAAAATGGTTCAGAAGGTTAACCAGAAGTCCGAATTCATAAAATAAAAAGTATGTCTATCAAAGAAGCAATGAGTTAGTTTTAAAACATTCCGCCGGTGAAATGATCTTTCAAAAACTTATAGCAAACCGGTCTTTACAATTTAATAATTCTAATAGTATATTTGTCTCCAAGTATGTCTACTTTTTGAAAAGAAAAATACTACGATAAATAAATACGATCAATTTACCTACATTGTTTATATTTTTTAGAAAAAAAAATTAACATTGTAATTGAGATTTCCCAATTAACGGGTCAGATTTTGTTACAACAAAAAAAATAATAATAATACCCTCTATCTTTCCGTCGAGTGGATCTCAAAGCGCAGATAACAAGTGTCCTGTGCAGCGTCTGACATAGAAACAGCAGTTATCTCCTCTCCTGTCTCTCGACAGGTTATATTTGTAGGAGTAGGTTGTCACGATTCCTTACCAAGGACATTTTTACGATTTTACTGGCGACACTTTAATTAACATCTCCCATCAAAAAGTTAAAACAAGCAGGTTATTTCATTCTCATATTTATTTAATACTGCATTATTTACATTCTATTGGATAGCACTGCAAAAGTATAAACACCAATTCTTACAAAATATGATTTAACAAACCCAAGTTTGATGCCTTAACATGCACCACACTAATCCAAAGCTAAACATTTTTTTAGGGTAGACTGCTAAAGTCAGTGGGTGGGGAGATCATTTTAAAGTGAAGTATGATTCTTTCCTGTGGATGTGTGTGTGTTCAAAGCAGTACTAATTTGCTTCACCATGTCATCAATAAAATGTGTCCTGGCCAAAAGCAGCTTTAGAAACATGATAAGTCATGTGGCTAGCTGGCTGCTGAAAAAATATTTGATGATGCTCTGGAAAAGATGAAAACATTGATAGGGCTGTACTGCAATGACTCTTCTCACTCTCAAGCTGCTACTAGTGGTATCACTCACAACACGTGTTACACCCATTGTGCTTTATATTCACAATGGCCGAGCAGTCATTGTAATGGCTGAGATCAGTTTTGTACATCCTGGATCAACCTGCAGGGTGTTGGCCTTGATGGTATTTACCTTATGAACTATGGTTGGAAAGTAGGATAGACTGCTTAATATAAAAAACAACAATAAACACTTGCAAAACCAAGAGAGACAGCTCATACATATTTATGTTAATTCATTTCCACAGAACCTGTGCTGGCGGTGTGATAGCCACAAGGATCAATAGCAGTTACAATGTAGTAAAGAGTGGAGGTCATGACTCTGGGCATGAAAGACACAATGACACTTGAGTCAGTGGTTTTATGCCAGTGGAGTATGTCGGTACCACCCTTAACTGAACCAACAGAGACTTCAAAGGTGAGGTCACGAACTGGCCAATCAGATTTGAAAAGGTTTTCCCAAGAAAGAGTTAGATGGGATCCATTCTTGCTGAATACTGCTTGTCCATCTGCAGAAACACAAATGCAATTATCATTGATATTTTAAACATTTGAATATTTCAAAAGAAAATTATGCTTGCTTATTTTTTTTTAAATGTTCATGTACAGTCATGTATCGCTTACAGCAGACATATGGTCTGAGAAAATGGTCGTTAAATGACTTTTATTGTTATGCATACAAGATATCATAGTTAACACAGTTGTCATTATCAAGTTTTATGTACTGCATATAATTGTATGTGTTCTACTTTTATACAACTGGCAGCACCACAGGTTTACTTACACCAGCATCACCATACTGGGACCACTATCACTATGTGACAGGGATTGTTCAGGTTGATTGTGTGACAAGAATTATTCAGTTTCATTATTATCTTGCAGGCCCAGTATCGTATGAGAATTGTTTAGATTCATCATATCCTAATGGGACTATGTACACTGACCAAAACATCAGAATGTAGTGTGCGACTGTCTGTTTAATCATATGTATTACTTTTTCTTGAGCATTTTAAAGGTTTACGCTTGTGCTTTATATCCTATGCATATCGTATTAATGATCCTATAATGAAATAAATAATCACAGAACCTTTCACTGTCGGTGCATTCAGTGACACATGCACAGACTTGTTGATGGCTTTGCCTAAAGAACCAAAAGTATCCACAGGTGATACACTCCATGTGTGCAAGGTGTTGTTGGAGAGAGCAAGTCCTGAGATCCTTGTGGCCTCCAGCAGATAAGGAAACTTGCTTGTTTTATATGAGCCTTGGTCAATGTTGGAATAATGCTCAATCTGCACAAAATGTTCTCAAATCCAGTCTAGAAATATTCAGGAAACAGGTGATGATACAATAGGCTCACAATTAATGAATATCTTTCCAGGCTTACAAAGATACAGTGTGTGACTAGCATTCATTAAATGTGCCTTTTGGTTACAAAAAATTGTTTGAGCTGTTTGAGGAAAGCCATGTTACAAGAAACTTGTACATTGGTCTAAATTTCGGCTATTTATCCTTAATAAAATAAATCAGTATTAGCATATGTACAACCTTCGTGAAAGTTATTTATTAATATATAAATATTGTTACCCAACTTGAAAAGTACAAGTAAAAAAAATTATTGAGGAAGAATCTGTGAGGATTCCAAAGTGGCTGATGTTGGCAATAGTAACGATGATTGGTCTCTGTCAGACTGATGTTGGTAATACTGTAGTAACAAGACAATTGGACTCTGTGCACAGCTTCTGACAAAATTTCAGACTATACAGAAGTTAAACAGCAGCATACCTGAAAGCCAGCCAGTGGATTCAGGGAGGCAAAGTTTTCCCAGCTCATACGTAAGCGGTTTTGCATCACCTGACAAGCTTCACGCACTGGATACACAGTGATGCTATCACCAAGGAGATGCAGTCCTCCAAGCTTAGCCTCCTCATTATCAGGTGTAATGGTGAGTCCATCAGTATGACCAAATCCTGGTAAGCCTGCTTTATTGTAGCAGCGAAGAGAGACATAGAGAGTCTGGGGCAGCTTCAAGTCTTTAAGAGAGAAACTAACATCAGCAGTGATAGTGTATGTATTGGACGTTGGTTGAGGAGCTCTCTGGAAAGGTGAAATTTCACCTGACCCTGGCGCAAAGCCTGTAACACAGTTGACACGAACAGATGAAACAGAACTTTGCCCTTTTTGCTTGGCGTAATTGTGGACAATAGACTTAAGTTTTTCTTTGCCAGCAGAACTGCAACAGATATCAAGTGAAAGGCAAAGTGTTTCTGCCTGTCAGCATTTTATAATTCAATTGGGCAAGATGATTTCTGTACCTGTCAGTACCTTTCCACTAAGAGAATCAGCTGCTTACCAAT
Source organism: Pomacea canaliculata (assembly GCF_003073045.1). Classification (NCBI taxonomy): domain Eukaryota; kingdom Metazoa; phylum Mollusca; class Gastropoda; order Architaenioglossa; family Ampullariidae; genus Pomacea; species Pomacea canaliculata. The sequence goes on along the minus strand of NC_037592.1, from coordinate 33,510,574 downwards.
AGCCCACTGACAGTAAGCTACAGATGACTCGTTGTCAATGGCTTTCCATGATGCTTCAATGAAAGAACCAGTTTGAAAGTCCACATCCTCCTCTGTAAAAAGAAACACTGTTGGTTGAGAAGTGTCACAATGTACTTCTTTTACAGTCATTCCCACAAGGGTAGTTGGCAGCTTCTGATCTTATTAAAAATAGGTAAACCAAACAACTATTTTTTTGCTCAAAACAAACTGTAAAAACACATTTTTATGTGCTTTTAATGAATTACAACTAGTCTTGTGACTGTTAGATTCAGAATATAAGTCTAGGAATCTGAATTTGTGTAAAGTTATTAATTAGTGTTACCATATTCAAATTATATGATGTACACCCATACATTTAGTATATGATTATTTTGTAAACTGATCATAACCATTCTTGACATTTAAAAAATCACATCGTAGTATTTTGAGCAGTTTACCATGGTGCTTCAGGATGGTATTAGGTAAAGAACTTTAGTACTGTTTAAAAATCACATTCAAAAATTGTTCTGAAAGAAAGAAAAGAGAGATTGATAGGAAATGCTTTATAACAGTTTTGTCCAAACTAATATTAAAACTAATCTTAAAAGAAAAGTTATTGTTAAAGGTATGACAAATTACAAAAGCAAACAGCATATATTTACGTGTTCCATCAATAAGATCTGTTATAACTGGGGGTGTCATGTCAACCAGAAGAGGACTAGAGTATGCCACTGTTGTTAGTCCTGCAGCATTGGATGCTACCACGGTCACGTAGAGTGGTGTGCCATGATGGAGTGTAAGTCCCAGAGCAGAACCATGTTGTCGCCGTCCTACACTCTTGAACCTCTGGATCTGAACCCCACCTGCCACTGTTCCTAAAAATACAATTATTTCTTCCTGATTAATAAACCAACTTTTGCAATATGAAATTTTTTTATCATAACACTGAATTCACCAATATTATTTCAATATATGTGCATTATAACAGATGTATCTTTCCTTAGTAATAATTATAAATCTTATCAACTAAGAAATTTTTAAATGTTGCCTTCAGCCATGGCATGCCTTATTTAAAAAGACTTTTCTTGACATTAAATATTACAGAACAATCCATTGTAAAGAGAGCTGAAATATAAATATAGAAATAAAATTAATATCTGATGCTAAAAGTAGTAAAACTTTATTGTACAATCCCATGAAAACTTAAATGATATTCTGATAGTAAAGAATGTCTTACAAATGAGATTAAATAGTTTTAATAAAAGGAAAACTTCGTGAACAAAACAAAAGAATTTAAAATTAAATATTTTACAGCGAAGCAAAGGGCAGACATTTTGGTCACTTTTCACATACCTAGCGCCCACTTGTAGTCTGTGATGGGAGAGTCATTGTCTAAGAAATGCCAGGATGACTGCACCATCGACCAGTGTGGCAGGAATACGGCACTGGCAGAGAGATGAGACTCACTAGTGACATTTCTGGAAGTCTCTGTCTGCTGGACATAGTGGATGGTCTCAAGGACAACGTTGTCCAGTGCTAGCTGCTGGTCAGTGGAGGAGGATGTGGTGCTGATGACCAAAGCCAGTGTGGAGTTGTGTGCAGTCACCACGTATGTGAAACTGTTGACAGAAGTATGTGAAATTGAACAGAAAGTTAATTTTAATTATTTTCATACTGCTTACTGAATATGGTTGACCACTATTGCATTTATTGGTAGCATAATGACTACAGCCGATTGCCAGAACCAGTGTGTTACACATGATGATGCACCTTACTATACATCTCTCTTACATCCCCTGAGAACAGATACAGTAATGTCATGTCTGATAATCATTTGTCCATTTGTGTGTATTATGACCGAGAACTAAATCTATAGTTATAAAAAAATTAATTTCCAGGCACATTTATTAGTTTGACTTTATTATCATAAGCCTTATACTCAAGATGAATATCAACTATGACTAAAAATAAGAAAAATCTTTTTCTAAAATAAAATTTACTATTTTAAAGTCAAAATTGAAAGTTTGATGGATGCAAGCTAGATATAGGAACAGGTGACAGTACAACACGATGAACCCAATGAGCTGCCTACACCAGATGTTACAAAAGGGAAGCTAAGGGATGAGAAGTATTCAGTTACCTGTGCCACATGATAGTTGGCTCTTTCTCAGTATCACACACCCCCCGGCACATGGCAGGATCAAGTGTGAAGGTGTGTTGCTGGGTTTCGATCTGCACATAACCTTGAACTGGTTTGTGGTGGTCCCTGAGGGTTTCCGGGTGAGCAAGTCTGACTGTCAGCCGGTAAACCAATCCTGAAGTAAGGCCAGACACATTCTGCATGACAGCACCAGACAGCAACACATGCTGTGTGCCATCTGCAGAGACCATGTGACGGGGATGCTGAAGGATGATGCAAGACCTGACAGGATCTGTAGTTTTTAGCACAGAAATATATTATTGATGATTTTTAGCCATCCATTTCCTTCAGTCTGATGTTAGTTATACAATTACTTATAATTTACATCGAAAACATGCTTTAACACATTAAATACAATTAGAGATCTGTCAGGGGCAGATTTTTTAGACCATTTTTTTAAGACTGCATGAAATTTTTATTTGTAAAATTGTATTACCAAGGAAATGAACAGATTTCACAAACTATGAACCACATTTATTACCAGAAAGACAAATGAGCAGATTTCAAAGAGAATGAAAAATTTTTCTCCTCTGAACTAGATTCTCTTTAACTGGCATTTCACTGAGATGGGTTTCTTTGTGTGTGATGGACATGAGCAATAGCCAGTTTGTGCATGCATTTGTGTGTGTGTGTGTTCATGCATGTGAAGAGGAGGAGGGGACAGGAGGTTATGCACAGACACATACAAATGTAGATATGCATCCAAACATTATTCCTGAAAATGTTTATTTTCCTATGAGAGCAGATCATTTAAGTTACCTGCCAAGAAGATGGAGGCTTGCTGTCACACACGATCTGTCCTGTGTTAGACGTGACATCATCTTCAAAGGAAGGGTTGTTTACATGGTTAATGTTGTCTGTATAAATTATGTCAAGAGCACGTGGGGGTGTTATATCAACCTTCACCCCATCTGACACACTGACACTTGACCTGTGTCCAACTGCATCAACAGCATAGACTTTGCTGTAAAATATTGTGCCTGCCAGATCACAAAAAAGGAAAAAGAATAGTAATAAAATCTCACAGAAATTCAATAAACATGAGAAGCATGGAAAGTACTTTCTAGTATAAAAATTACAATTATTTAACAGAATTATAACACCAACATCATATTCATTATCAAACACAAAACTAATATTGTAACTTGCTGAATAAAAATTGTGGTAAGATTCTTATTATATTTGGCTGTGTTTGTGTGTGCACAAAAGATTGCTTTATAATAACATTCACTGGCTATGTAGTAATGTCGTGTGTAAAGATTTCTAATTGTACCTAGCTTTATTTGTGTGTGCATAAAAGATTGCTCATAAAGATGTCTGCTGGATATGTATTAATGTTATCTAAACTAAGAGAAGTTAATTTCAACAAATCCATTATAAAAAGTGGGAGAATTCTTACCCTGGTTCAAAGGAGATGAAGGTGTAAAGCTGCCCTTTGTTTTCAAGCCAACATCTGTCCACTGCATGACATTACATGTGTCCGAGTCTTTGGTTGTGCCAACGCACACCAATAGAATCGCCGAATGCCAGAACCAGAATCAGTAAAGCCAAACCACTTTGCGCTGATCAACTGGTCATACAGCTGGTAGTCTGTATCATGCAGACCTTTAAAGAACATGTAAAAAGGAGACCAAATGCTTACTATAGACTTAGCACAATACAGATATTTTTTAAACAATAAACAGTCAAGAAGTTGATGAATGCACAGTTGAATTATGTATAATCAAAAAACATACCATCTCCATCTAACACAAGGCCAGCAACAGGTGGCTGAAGATCCAGCATGAAGCCATCAGAAACATCCCAAGACATCAAACCACTGCTACCCACTGCAACCACTGTGGTGTAGTATAAAGTAACTTCTCTCAGGGACAGACCAGTAGCATAGTAAGACTCTGTGTTACCCGACAAAGGTCCTGAGTTGTGCACATCATATCCTGATTGAAATAAAACACAACTATCAGTGTTGTCTCAAAATATGTTTACAACCTTTACTGTTTAATGAGTAAATTAAAACAAATTATAAAAACAGTTTAAATACAATGGAAGTCATCAACTTATGGAGAGTGAGTTAAGTATTTCTTTTACATATTTTATGTGATGCTGTACCAGATAACTGATAGATATCAAGAAAATACCCTCAATAGAAGTCCCAATGTAGACTTGAAAACTCTGAAGTGGTGCTGTAGTGTTGAGGAAGTTTCCTCTCCAGGATATGTGAAGAGAATCAGATCTTTGTCACATAGTCTACGTCCTTGTCCTGCCCAGCTTGAGTATGTTCTTTGACCTGTTGCACAAAACACAGTCAAGGTCTGTCATCAGCAACTTCCTACTACAGGACAGGCAGAATGCTCATATTGTTGCACAACACAGAGAGAAGGTCTGTCATTCGCAGCTACAGGACAGGTATAAGACCCATACTGTTGCATAAAATACAGATCAAGGGTCTGTCATTAACATCTTCCCACAGGACAGGTTGCAGACTCATACTGTTGCTAAGAATTTATTATTATTTCATTGGATATATAGGAACTCTTATGCATGTAGTATTGTCCACGCATCCCTAATTTCTGTTATTAAAACTCAATGTTAAAACTAAAAGTTCTGGTAAATAAAATTTTAATTCATTGTCTGTAATCAACATATACCCATTGTTAAAAGCGGATTAAAATGAATATCAACACAATCTCTCTGACATTCTATACACTTGGACTCAACATATACAGAAGGTAAATTTAACTATGATGCACCTCACTCACCCCTCTGCCCAAGAAGTTGATGATGCTTGGACGACTTGGAAGAGGAATAACACCCTTAGATTTAAACAGTGCAAAGTTCCCATCTGGATACCAAGCTCTCACAAATGTTGAATATTTAAGTTTCGGAATGAGCAGACTGCCTGCTCAGAAGAAAAGAAAAATATTTCAGCAGCAAGAAAAACAACTTCGATAGCAGAGGGCCAGAAGTGAGAAAGCGAACAAGACAGTAATAAGGAAAGATGAACAAGGTGAGAGTTAAGATCCTGTCATATCTGTGATGGTGGCTGGTTTGGTGGTGATGCTATTTATAGTTTCCAGAAGCATGAATGTAAATACATCCCTTTATATTAAGTAATTAGATGAACAGAATGTACATGCAATATGAGAGAATTTCTTACGATTATTATCATATAAACATTATCATAATTATTAATGATGTAAGTGGGGCTTTCATGCTTGTTGTAAGAGTGTAGACTGCGTTAAGTGATATGTGATATAACCAGTGAAGGTCTCCAGGTTATGCTCCAGGTAATGTCAGATAGGTCAAATTAAGCAGTCCACATTAAAATATATATATACTTGCTAGATTCTGCTTAATTTCTTCTTTGTTGTTTAGCATGCAGAAGTTTATTACTTATGATGCTTTTAAGACAATTCTTTGTATTTACAGACTGTACATAAGAATGTAGGATTGTGAAACTATATAAAATGCTGAAAATCTACCTGATGGAATGGTGAGGAGGGAGTGTGATGCCACACCCACATCCATCCACAGGCGGTCATGTGCAACATGAAACACACCTGCTGGTGTTGCCTGATCACTTCTGCCAGCTGACACTTCATATCTTTGATGTCAACACATACATAAAATAAGATACAAATTTACAGATACAAAATACAGGGGTCGTAAACAAGGATAAGCAGTTGCCCCTGGGCAGCAAAGGGAGATAATTATAACTTTTTACCACAATCCAAATTTAAGCTTTCTATATTTATATAATAAGAATGTGAAGGAAGCCATATTTATTTAAATGCTTTTTAAAATAATAATAATAATTATTATAAAAGATTTTTATAGCATATTTTCCCACATCAAGGTGAGCTCACTGCACTTTACAATATATAAAGGACGATGTCATATGACAGGGAAGGACATCACAATCAGGTAAACATACAAATACACATGCACATGAAGATTGCCATGAAAATGAAGGAATGCACAAAGCAGAAGGTGGAGAAAGTAACAGTCATGGTAAACTGATTACAGTAGGTATTTCTGAATGAGGTTTCAAATTAAGACTGGAAAGGATGTAAAGTATAAAATCACCATGCAGGCATGATACACAGGAATTCCATGAATCTACTTCACTGTTCAGACTATATATATACCAAAACATACACCCTCAGTAATTTCACCCTTCACGCCACCCAGTCAGTATTGATCCAAATAATCTTTCACATTTGTTAAATATGTGACAGTATAAAGCCTTTTAAAAAAACCACACCTGTTTGGTTTTAATCCTTGATGCACAGTCACATTCCAAGACGCTGCCAGATAAGAACTGCTGGGTATATATTCATCTGATAATGATGGTGATGATGAGGTTCTTGGTGACAGAAGGGTGGTCAGATCAGTATGATCATGTACAGTTAGCAGTGAGTTAGGATTACTTCCTGCAAAATAATTTAAATATTCATTTATTTCCAGCATTTGTATGTTTAGATATTAACTTATATGTATAAAGAGAACTTATTAACACATATATGTTTTTACCTGTACTGCTAGTGTATGAGCACTACTTTTGATTGCCTTTGTGGATCAACAAAGTTGTATTATACTGAATAAGTTAATATATCTGCTATTTTTTTTTTCAGGAACGGTTTCTGTGATAAACTATTTATATTTTGTCACAAGGAGAAATTAAAAATAATGAACTCTCAACATCTGTATAAAGAGACATACAATTTAAACGCTGCATGAAAGAATCGCATACAGAACAGAATTTTTTTGGTCTAAGGGAGAGAACACAGCATTCCTTGTCCTCATTAGGGAGATAAATTATCTCCCTTTGCCCATGTTGGCCTGAAAAGTCCAAGCAACTCCAAGCCTGTGCTGATAAAATCGTTCTTGGATTTCTTTTATTACAGTTGCCTCCACATACTTTCAGCAACAATGTCCTGAATATAATGTTGACAGTCTTTGAATACTGAATACTCTTTCCATTCTAAAAGACTGGTGTTGCTATACCATATATATTTTATAATGTTCTTTAATCAGCGGGATACAACAAAATCAGAACTCATTTTCAAGATAATATCATGTTATTAAAAAACGGAAGCATGAGAGCATCTAGGACAATATCAGCAAAGTCATGCATAAATCTAAAAGTAAGTTGCGATGGGAAACAACAGCGAGAGAGGTCAGAGACACACATGCTGCATAATGACAGATATAACCAACAACAAAAATAAAACATGCATTTTAATAAAGGTAATTCTATTTAGATGTTTTTAAATATATGCAAACCTCTAAACAGACGAGAAAAATTAACTAGGGGACAAATTCACGCCAGAACAGGAAACAAGAACAGTTATTAATGGTATGCTTAACACTTTTTTACTTATACTCTAACCATGTTTCTCAACCTTCTGTTTGTGACACACCTCAGATGAAAAAAGGTACGTCCATGTGTCCCCCTTAGCTAGCTAGGGGGTCATTAATTTCACTAATACTGATATGAGATATGAAAAACGTTTTAAAAAAAGGACTGCCTGTGCACCCCTCTTGTCCCACAGGTTGAGAACCGTGGCTCTGACTGGAAATGCAACATTATAATACTAGCTTGACTCATCTACCTTCAGGAATAGGGGTGCAGGATGATGATGCCCCACATGTGGCCCCCTGCACAGCGCAAGAGCAGTGGGACAGACAGTTGAAGGGGGTGCAACGACGAACAAGGGACATACCACCCCCTTCTTCCAGCTCAAACTCAGACAAGGCAGGGTGACTCTGTAGTCCAACCTGCCATTGTTAAACAAACAATGCTATGATATGCAACATGCCTTTTCAACTAACAGTCTCAAAAATATGATCAAGAAAATTTGAGGTGTAAGATCATAAATTATACTAGAATGTGTCACATTGTGGGCTCCTAGCAAAATTTAAAATATTTAAATTTAATGTCAACAGTTACCAAGTAAGAAAATATGTCTCAGTGGATGTAAGGAGGAAGCTAAAGCCTACTGTATAGTAGCTTTGATGCATTAGATTGAATTCCCACTTTCTTTTTCCTAGGCTAAACAACCCATATGGATGTAGTCTTTTTAATTTACATGATTTTTAACATGCAATATGCAGCACAATTAAATCAGAGCTACTTCAAGACAACTCACCCTGTTCACAGCCCATATGCTGATAAAGATCTTCAGCCCAGCACTCAATGGCTTTGTGGACACTTCATACACCTGTACAAAGCCCTCGTTCTCATATTCTGTTTCAGATTCATTATGAAGCACTTTGATGCTTGTGTTTTCCTGAGACAAAACAGATTTAGCTCTATTAGCTCCCCAAGATGAAATGTTAAAATACAACAACTGTGAGGGAGTGCACAGGAACAGCTAAAAAAAAAATCTGACAAAAACAAAGCATTAAAATTTAGCCATGAGAAAAAAGGTTTTAATTTCAACAAGATTCTACATTTTAAGTAAAAAGGGAAAGACATGAATATAAATATATTTTACAGAGGGTAACAACACTGAAACAATTTTTAAAGGGAGGTTTTAATGAATGGGCTTGAACCAATGTCATGGCTGCATCCCTCTACAGAAGTCTCTATGTTGCATCACTAACAGCATTAATGTGCTGCAGCTGTCTCTCTCTTGTTCTGTCGTTTCACTGATCAGATCTTCAGCACTGTCGCGTTGTTCATGGCTGGTTGACTTGGCGGGAAATTACATCCTGTTTCAGCTTTGCCCTTCTACACACCCAGCAGAGCTAAACTTTATATGATGCTCCTGCAGGTCTATGCCAATTTACACAGGAAGTCTAGATATATAACCCCGCCAGGCTACTTTGGTGCTCCTCTAAAAAATCTCAAGCTCTCAATTAGAAAATATCAAACTCACACAATCAAAATTCAGGATAAAATTTTGACAGAGTGCACTCAGTTAATCAGTATAAATACAATATAAATATATAACTTCATCTAAAAAGAAAAAGATAGAAATACTGTTCAGAATTTACTCACAAGATTCAGGTCATTTGCAAAAGGGAAGGATCCAACGCTGATGATGTAATGGTCAAGTCCTGAATGAACATCAAGGAAGCCAAGCCAGGCTAACCGGAGTTGCTGGCTGGACCAAACCATCCATCCATCAAGATGGCGTGTGAGATTAGCTGCATGGTCAGTCTTAACAGCAAACATACCTGTAAAGTGGCAGTTTAGTTGTAGCTTTACTGCTATGAGGATCAGACATCTGTGTAACATAATTGAAAAATGTCAATATTCTACACAAAATACAAAGGACAATATCAAAAACCAGAAAACAGAGATCGACAAAGACAGGATTTTGATTTGTCAGTAAAGATCTTCAAGAAAGTCGTCTTGATATAATCTAGATGACTTCTTTACCTGTAACTGGTGGGGTGCTGTCATGCAAAATCTCTTCAGACACACTAGTTGTACATAGTCGGGCTGCATTACAGGTGGTGACCTTCACTCTGTACAGGCTGCCATCATGGAGACTCAGTGACGTGAACGTATAGACTGACACTGGTGCAGGTACCTGTGCATGTATGCTTACTTTCAAAATATGTAAGGGCAGCAAGTATGCAGCCTAATGAGTGGATGAATGTGTGAGTGAGCAAGAAAAATAAGCGTGAGATAAGAAACATATGGAAATAACTGCTCACATGCAACTGATTTTTTGTTTACTAATGGAGAAAATTAACTTCACAAATACTAAGCAATAGTTATTTGTAGTTATTTTAATGAGGAAAGGAAATCCTGGTGGGGAAAGCAATGGGCATCTAAACTGAAAGGTCCACTATAGTCTGAGCTACCCAAGCAGGGTGTAAATGAAACAACTAACGCCATCACTGCTCTGTACTTAGAGTCTGTGAACGCAAAGAATGACCCAAAGAATGGGTGCAGTTACTGATCATACCCCTTCCCAAAAAGAGGAAGTTGTAAAAGTTCCAGAACTACAGAGTCATAAGCCTAATCAACCACCCAAGCAAAGTCATGCAGAAGATAATACTACTGCTAAGGGATGGCTAGCAGAGCAGACTGTTTTCAGATCAGGTAGGAGCAAGTCTTCAACTGTCGCATCCTTATAGAAAAGCATATGCAGCATCAGCAAGACCTCTATTGCAACTTCCTCGACTTTAAAAAGGCTTTTGACAGTCTGGCATGAGGGGTGCGGCATGTGATGTGAAAATTCAATGTCTTATCCAAGTCATCAAAGTGCTGTATTAGAGCTAAATAAGCCCAGTTTTGATGAATAACCAAATGGTATATTCACATGACAGCAGGCATCTGTCAATGGTGTCTCCTATCATATGTGCTGCTCAACTGTTTTTTTTTGGTTTTTTTTTTGCTTTAGAGAACATCATGTGTGAAATCCTCCACAATTATCACACTTGTATTTCCATTATTATAAGGCCAATAAATACATATGCTTTGTAGACAACACCGATTTGATAGCAGGAACTAATAGAGAACTGCAAGACCTTACCAACACATAAGACTAATTAATCTCTCATGACTAAACAAATACATGTACATACTAAACATAATCAATTAATCATTACAGCACTTGTCAGCAAAAACAAGCATTCACTGCTTGCCTGAAGTGGGCTTGATTCAAACTCTCCCAGTAAGTGGCTGGTGATGGAGACAAAATGTGCTGCCACTGGTGATCCCGTATCTTCCAGTGACCACCTGGCAGACAAGGTGTCTCTACTAACCAGACGCGGCCCCCCAAGAGTTCCCAGTCCGCCATTCAGCTGGGGCACCTGCTTCACCACTGGTGCTGTGGTGTCCACCTTGAAGCCATTGGAAGTAACTTCTATCCAGTTACCTAAGAGGGGACAAAAGACAGAAAATCGTTCACATGACATTCTTATTGTTTATTATAAGACACTGTGGATTCAAGTGCGGTGCAAGGATGAATCAGAAGTTCAGAAAGTAAACAAGCCAAAGGAAGTTTCCTGAAACACAAAATCTACCTGGACCAGTGTACTGATAGACAGTGATACACATAAGAAGAGCAAGCGATGAGAAAAATGGCTATGAGATCAGGTGGCAGTTTTCAGTGACTATTTATTAGACAGTATCTTAAACTTGTAGATTATCTACCTGTATTTTTTTTAATCAGTACCTGCTCTGTCCATAGCAGTGATGGTTATGTATATTGTCCTGTTTTCTGGAAGTGGAGTTGAGAGATCTGATGTGAAGGCTTCAAGTGCCAAACCAACACTGCGTGATGCCATGATATCAGCGGCACCAGGACTTGTACCTGACCTCCATGTGAAGCCAACCAGGCCTGAGCTCACATCTACAAATCCTGTCCACTTGGCAGCAAGAAAATCTCTGGCAGAATACAATGCATGCACATCAGTAATTTGCCTGTTGATAATACTAGAACAATAACAAGTTTACAGCAAAGAGAAAGGGCTGTCACATACATGTCAGCACTTGTCAGATAGATTTTGTCACCTCAGTGTAAAAATTATGAACTGACTCATTGTGGAAGGTGTCCTTGATCGAATACTTATCAAATCCATGCTTGCCTTTGGGACTGGAAACAAATATCAGCATCTCCTGCACCATCCCAAACATCTCCTGCAACTGGTGGTGTGATATCAATCAAGATTCCATCTGATGCCATCTCCGTGCACCAATCAATGACATTGCAGGCTCTTACTGTTGTATAGTAGCGAACACCCTCAGACAACGAGATGTGATCCCATGTTAAATCTGTTAAATCAGCCAAAGCCAACATGTCTCATCCCAGTTGTTTGTTCATTTTAAAATTAACATGACAAACTTACTACTGCATATAACAGATATCTAATCTGCAGCTTTAACCCCAGCCAATCACTGCCAAGTATGCTCTTTCGCAATGCCTCAGCAGGTCCCGCCAACAACTAACAACAAACGCAGGCCTACCGCACCTCTACACATGACCAGCTAGTCACAATAAAATAGCAGAACTTACTGTTTCTCACAAAAAAACTTTGATAATCTATACTTGTAATGTAACATTTTATCAAATGTTTTCTTGATAGTCATTTACGCTTGGAAAACACATACACAGTCATAACCATATATGTTACTTTTAAATGAAAGTACTAGCTCTTTGTGTTAGGATTCAATCTATCATGATGATGTTCAGTTCATTAGAGGTAAAACAACTACACCTTATACAGCAAAGAGTGACTCACCCTGTGAAAGGCCTATATCAAATTCACCAACAATGTCATCACATCCTGAACAAGTTCCCAGTCTGACATAGTAAGTGGCTACAGGAGACAAGCTGGTGGAAAACCCACGCCAGAATGCTGCCACATCACTGGGTGACCTGGTGAAGTCAACATCAAATGCCACGCCACCATCTGTGGGAGGTGGGCCATCGTATACATGGCCAGCTGCTGGTGCAGATGTCATAACAACCCACGGCCGAGACACAGCACTGGTGAAGAGACCTGCTCCATTCATTGCCTGTTACGCAGATACATACATGAAAGTGTATCTCTATCTCTCTATATATAGTCTTTTGTGTGTGTGTGACAAGGTTCACTTATTGCAAAACAAAGTAAATGTTTGCTTGTTTTTCTTTATTTTATTAGTCTCTAACAATCACAATTGTAATTGTGGCTGCTTCAAGACTTCTTGATGAATGAAGGGACAATTAACATTCAAAAGGAATAAGCTGCAGACTGTCAAAAACCATTTAGAGTTTTTGTCAACACCAAATCATGTCTGAACAGGAGAATTTGCTTTATTTGAGTTCATGAAAGCTCTATGCCATGCCTTCGAGCAGAAGTATATAGGCACTATAAAGTGTTTGTAGCTTCTGTAGTTCAAACTACTAGTTGCATGTGCGCATTGGTGTTTGATGTTGCGGGTGTGCATTAAGAATGCTTTGAGATGTTCGATTGCATATTTTTGTGTATTCCTATAATGCACCACTTGCTTTATCATTATCTTGCAAGTAGAATTCATTCCATTTTGTTTGTTTGCTCTATGGTTAAAATTTCTTGTTTCCATAGTTAAAATTGCCATTTGGGATTAATAAAAGTTGATCACTTGTAATTTGTACAAAACTGCTGCCTACCTTGATAGTTACATAGTATGCATGGCCTTCCACAAGTGGCCTATCAGGAAAGAAGTCTGCACAGGTGGTGGTATGAATCTGACCTTCCATGATGTCATCATGACCTGGTCTTGAGCCAAGTGAAACAATAAAACTAACCACACCACTTTCATTATCTTCAAACAGGTCTTCCCAGCTTTGAAAAAAATAAACAGAGTAAAATCTTATTAATATAATAAGTCCTACACAAACAAAATCTGAATTTTAAAAATGCACTTTAAAATCTACGCAATGAGCCCTCATAAACAGTTAAGGAGAGCAACACTTTTCTGTAGATATTATAATGACATGTCATAACAGTTTAATGGGCTGGGAGCAGGTTGCTGATGGACAACCCATGGGGATATGGTCAAGAGGTGGGGTGTAACATGAGTTGGGAGAGGGCTGCTGCATGATGAGAAGCCCATGTGGATATGGTCAAAGGGTGGGACTTTGAAGGGTTTCTGAATTGTGATGACTTAATATATTCAAGCTCATGCGGATCTGGTATAGACATGGGCAAGTAAGGCACAGCCCTCCATTAGCCTATGAGACAAATATAAACCTGTTTTCATTTCCCTTCAGGCAGGAGCAGTAGTAGTCTACATTCTGCACATATCTAACCACAATGTCGATAAACTCTTGCAGATTAAGAAAGTACTGATGGAAGCTTTGCAGTTTGTGTAACATACACACCACACACTGAATGAATTGTGAGATGTGATAAAGGTGTCTGGAAACTGCATCTGTTTATCTGTCCTCTCAGGGGCAGTGTTGTCTATGACAAAACCAGAGGATATGCCATCCATAGTCAGTCCTACATTATCCTCAGCTGAAAAATAAACCCAAAACTGTAATTGTTTATTGTTGTTATTGAACACTCGATCTTCTTGTTAATCTACTTTACCTCATTTTAAAAAGCCATTTAATATATTCATGATAAATTATCTTAAAACCAGCTACACTTCAGAAAAGTTTTTACTTTTTCCAATCTATTTTTTTTTTAATTATAGACAATTTTTTATGAATTACTATAAATATAACCATATACTACATGATAGGGATTTGTTAGTTCTTAGGATAATTTTAATCTAAAATATGGCCATTAATGATTTGCATACATATGGCAAAGAGAGAAAACATTCTAATCTGCAGTCAATACCTCTGACAGTGACATAGTACGTGAGTCCACTTTGCATGCTTAGAGTGTGCAACATGACATGGTTGACTTGACCCACATCTTGGAATTTCAGCACATCCCAGCCTCCAGGAGTGGAACCTGAAAACAATGTTCTAAATAAGGATGATGCAGATTTAACATTTTCAAAAAATAAGATGTGCCAAAATTGTACGCAATACATAAAAAACATTCTACAGATTTTTCATTGTCTTGATGAAAGGAAATTATTTAAATGACACAGAATGATAAATTTCATGCTAAGAGAAATAATAGCATTTTTCAAATCCATTAAATGTATTCTGCCAGATATATGTCAAGAGGTATGTATCTGCATACATTAACATACACACACACTTTATGAAATATACACACAAACATGCAAATATGTACAAAAAGAACATGCACACACATAATCATTAATTTTAGGTCATTAGTATGTGATCTACACCATGTACTCATTGTGCTCCTACCAACAGCAATATAATATCGCAGGATTCCAGAGTGATGAGATGTTAATCCCAGCTCTTGAACATCACTAAATCCATCCCATCTGACTGACAATGTTTTCAGAGAGGACTGCACATGGATACAAATGTAAGAAACTGGTTTCTTTAACTTGATGACACATTAAGTTACATCCCAAACCACACTAACAATAACACTTTTTTTTTTCAAATGTCTTGATTCTGTTTTAAAGATCATGATTCACTTTTTTCCAATAAATCTTTTAAGCATGTAAGTCACTTAAAGTGAGATAAACTATCTGGCATGATTAAGGCATAAAATTTCCTGTCATCAAACACAATATTATTTCATGGAAAAACATGGTTCATGCTATTTAATGACCTCTAGAATAACTACAAACCATCCTGCAAGTAGTCTTAAAAATATTTACCTGATAAATGCCTCCCAGCAAGCCATCAATATACACCACACCTTCCTGCGGCGGTGTCTGGTCCACGGTAATGCCATCACTGCATGCACTGACCTCTTGCAGCACTTCCGACCATTTTTCATACACCACAGTTTCTGCTTCAGCATGTATGCACACGTAGTAGTGATGACCATCCTCCAGCAATGAACGCTCATGTGGTGGGCCAAAGAACACATTGATGTACTTCTGACCTTGACCCAGAAAAATAATTATCATTTAATAGTTTGCATTATACTCATATATGCGGAAAACTAGGTGATACGAATGAAGCCCTTCAGGTAATTACAAATAATAATAAAAGTTGGACAGTTGGGATAATTTATGCTCTACAATCTAACTTCCACCAAATGCAGAGATTACTAGGTAAGGACAGTAACTACCATGACAGTTATTACAAAACTTCATGTACATATGTTTTATGACAAATGATATGTAAACAAAATTCTGTAACAAGTGCAGCAAACAGTTTTGTCAAACTTACCAGAGACTTCTCCACAGGCAACAGCATATAGAGAGGAACAAGGATCCATCATGTTTTGCTCGTCTTCATTTATAAAGTGAGAGCTGACATCTGGACCTTGGCTCTCAAGAACTGCCCACCTGACTCGAGAATGGCGCAACGTGGGCCACACAGCAGAAATGATGTTAGTGTGAGTTGTGTACTCCTGATCTTCTTGACTCCACTCATCACTAAATGCTATTGACACTGGCTTGCCTTCAGACAATGATGCTGAAAAAAAAGTCAGTAAGAAAATGACAATGAGTCAAACTCTCGTTTTGCAGAAAAACAGCAATAATACAAATTATCACTCAGTAAATTGCATACATTAAATCAGCCAAGAAAAGCATGATTGAACTCAGCAAAATCATAACCACCACATCTATTAGCTCCATTCACAAAATTACCAAAATGGTTTGGAAAGGATTTACAAGCTTACCTCCTGATGTTCCTCCAGAAGCATCTAAAACTATTCTTGGAACAATATAAAGCGGATCTTTTGCTGAGCAGTTTCTGATATCTGCAGACACGACAGAAACCAGCCCCACTTTGTTCGTTCCTCGTAATGATACACGGAGACATCTATGGAAGCTGAGATTTCTTGGCATTTGTTGGACAAATAAGCTCTGTGTGGAAAAAATTTGGTGACAAAAAGCAGAAAAAGATTAATGTGTGAAATATCTGTGCCTGTGAAAGAGAGGTTGGAAGAGTAATTATGTGTGTGCATGTTTTTGTGCTTGCATGAAAAAAAGATGTGTGGGTGTGCCCTCATATGTCCGCATATATAACTATTGTAAGAATCTAAGATCATTTGTAACAATCTATATAAACATAATGTGAAAAGCCTAGCTATGTGCTGGGACTGTATGTTACAGAAGTGTTGAAAATGATGGAAGATGAATGAAAGCAAGGGTGGAAGGTCAATAGGTATAAGTGAAAGGTTGGTTGATGTATGGATGATATTTACTAAGACCATCATTATCATACTACTAATCTTACATGTGAAGCATTTAAAATGTGAAGTTTAGGAACTGTCTTCCAGGCCTGAAGTAAATGAGAGTCATGGCTGTTGTCAGTCAGAGACCACTGGTAGGAATGCATTACAGACTGTGCTGCAGTCAGGTCACTGATGTCTGGATCTCGAAAGTTTTCCATTCTTATTTCCAGCTGCAATGCAGCATACATTGTAAAATTAGCTTAGACATTCTTAATAATAAAATAATAACTGTAAAATTTATATAGCATGTACTTGCTATGAGCATATGAAGTCAATTTAGGTTGCCTGTAGCTCATCCTTCTCTGTCTACAAACTACTTTTCTTTAACCACAAAACAGAAAATACACTACCCCACCTTATCCCAGAGATAATTAGGAAGCAGTTGTAACTAATTACTCAAACAGGAAAGTGTGCTCTTTCCCAGAATATGTGTACCTGCTTTCATCTTTAAAGAAAGACAAATGAACAAGACCTCTTGATAAGAACATAGCAAGCTTTAGAAAACAATCATGAAAGAATTGGACACAGACCTAAGTTTTAGACAAGATGAATTAGAGTAAAATGATGGAAAGGACTGACTCAGACCTGGAAATATCCAATTTTATTTCAAGTTAAAAATATAAGGCTATATTCAGGTAAGAATATTGAAATTCTTGCTTTTTGTACTATTCAATAAATTTCACCTCTTTTTATCCTTTATAATACTTTTATATA
The DNA here is from genome assembly GCF_003073045.1 of Pomacea canaliculata. NCBI lineage: Eukaryota > Metazoa > Mollusca > Gastropoda > Architaenioglossa > Ampullariidae > Pomacea > Pomacea canaliculata. Next base: position 33,492,933 of record NC_037592.1, on the reverse strand, counting down.
TTTATATATATATTTATATAAAATATTTATTTATAATATTTTAATAATATTTATTTATATTTATATTTTTATATTTATATATATTTTTTTGTTTTGTTTTTATTTAATACTTTTTTCCTGTAATTGCCCTTGCGGATTAATAAAATTGTATTTTATTGTATTTATTGATAAAAAGATACAGTTTGGATGTAGACCTATAACTTTGATTTCTGCTAAGAAGGAGTTAATAAATGACAAAAGGAAAGATGAATTACATACGGAACTATCATTGCCTTGCAGGCCTTCCACATAGGTGACTGAAATGGAGCCTGTACGAGCAGGACCAGAGACAATAATAACACCAGAACTGTAAGCTGGCTTGCTGCACAGATTTCCAACACAGAACTTGATGGCAACTCGATATTTATTGCCAGGCTGTAGTGCCAATCCTTCAGCAACAACAGCATACGTTCGAGTGGAGAACTGGTATTCTGTGGTGTCAGTCCACGATTCTGATGATAAAAATGAACTTTTACAGGCGATACTAAAAGCAATTAGCCCACTGAAGTGTGTTCCTGAAAAAATAAATAAGCACTATGTTGGCCTTACATGGACTGAAAATTGGCCCTTCACTGTAAGACCCATGGAATATTTTGTATGGCCACATGGGTCCAGCATAGGGTTCTTGGCACTCCCACTATGAGCCTTCCTCTTTCGAAATGGGGTTCACTATCATTTATGGTCTAACAAACAAGCAAATGCTCACCTGCATCACCCACAGCAAACCTAATTACTAATCAGTACGCTACTGTACTGATGAGAAGAGAACAACTTTTAAATGAAAGTATTCAATGACTAAAACAAATTTGATCAAATATGAAGCTATATTAAGAAAGGCAGATATTCGGATTATTAAATCACTGACGTCCAAGATTGAAGGCATGTACATTGGCCAGTTTGATATGATTGTGGTGCAGCATACTTCCCCCATTGACCCAGCTGTTGTCTGGGTACCTGGCCCCTTAAAGAGTAGGGGAAAAAGGCAGTGAGGTAGAGGAAATAAGCACCTCATGCCCTGACAACTAGAACACTACCTTAGCCATACTTACTTTACTTCCTTCTCAAAGAAAACATTCTGCTATCAAAATAAAACAATGTTTCATGAAGTGCTCTTATAATGTCTGAGCAAGCATCACAAAGAATAATCCATCTTACCAATGCCAGGAACAGTCTTCTGGATTTTCCACTGAACATCTGGAAACCTCAATTTCTGCTGCATTGTTAGAGTCCAGTGAGCCCACAACATATTTCGTGACAACTGAAAGCTTGCATCATCTTCACAGGGTATTAGAGGTCTCTGTAAGAACATGTCCAGAATGTACTTCAGCCATAAATCTTATTACATGATGTTATGTACTTTTCATATTAGGGTGATTTCTTTCTCAAAAGACTAGAGATGTCATTAACACTTATAAAATTTTATATTATATTTAATACATATTACAGGTACTACTTGTCTTCAGATTTCCTTAACTGTTCTAGACAAAAACCAATAGTTTTCTACATCTGTATTTGCCACATAGACTGGCATTTATTCCAGCTGGAACTCAAACTATGGGTTAGTTTGTTTAAGATGAATTTCACATTGAAAACAACAAATACAGGGATAGTAGATAGCAAGTAAAAGCCATTATTTACACATAGTTAAAGCATGTTGAACAGGATTAGCCATCAAAGCAACACTCACATCCTCATGTTGCTCTGGTGACCATGACAGTGTTGCTGGATGGAAAAAAAGAATACCCAGTTTTAGAGTTACTTTAGGAACACCTGTGTCCTGACCATCAAATATAAATTCTGATATTAAACAACAAATGTTTCAAAATCTGTTTCAAAATCCACCTTTAACCCCCTATCTCACACATACATATAAACACACACAAACACACATGCACACACATCATAACACAAAGTAACAGTAATGCATTAACAAGAAATACCATTACTGTTACTACACCCTGGACCATCCAGTATCTTGATGTTAACTTCCTCATCTGCTTCAACAACAAGCACACCATCACTTGATACAGCAACCTGTCCTCCATTTGTCACAGCAACAACTGTACAAAAATATTGCTGAAAAAAGAAATCAAAGCTTCATTATAATGTATCAAGCAAACTGTCAGATAACTTTTGTGTCACAATACTGATTACAAAATGAAAAAAAAAAAATCTATGGTACATAAGGGCCTTCATTTACTTGGTAACTCCCACTATTCATTCTTTACCCCAAAAAAAAACCCTCAAATGGTTGGCACCTCTTATGTCAAGAATTCTCTATTACTCACCTTGTTTGCTTGTAGGTTAAGGCCTGTGAACACATATGCAGTAACTGTCCCAATCATAACAAAGGCTGCCACATCATCTGATCCTTGTTTAGTGCCCAGTCCAACTTTATAAGTGATCTGCTGTATTCCACTGTCAAAGCCTGACCAGCGAGCCTCATAGGTAGTCTTGGATAGTTGAAAATCTGTGTCCTCTGATCTCTGTATTATGAAGAACAGCATACAGTCTTTATATTTCAGTATACTTGGTAATGTGTAGGCAAACTGGGAGTAGCTGTATGAGACATTCCGTCTTTGTTTCAGAAAAATCAAAAGTAATAAATATCTCTTATACCAGATTCCAACATTCAAAATTTTCACTTAGGACTTACCAACACCCATCTTTCTCTCTCTTCATAAATATTCATGCACAAATTCACTCTCACTGACTTGCCCATTCACTTGCCTTCCTTACCCCCCCCCCCCCCACACACACACACACAAACACACTATCTTTATACATGCTGCCAATTCTTTCTCTCTATATTTTTTTTATTGTTGTTGTCAGTGGGATAAAAATAATTATTACTGGAGCAAACAGAATAGTTTCTTCTCCACTCGGCACGATATCAAAGACAGTCCCTCTTGCTGCCAACCGAGTGTCATGTACGTAGGGTTCAGAGGTCAACATGAGGTCAAGGCCTACAATGTTTGTGACCTGAACTTTTGCAATGTATGCATGTTGTTGATGAAGCCCCCAATGAAGCTCTGAGATGTTGAAGGCAGCACATGACTGTGGATTAGACTGGATGCAGCTACCTGAAGTACGTGCACGAGACTTTGGGTACAATGATGTGCCCCTTGTTAGCTCCTCTGCAATTGACAATAGCCAGGAAGTTAATGTCAGAATCGCTTTTTGCATTCAGTGCACGGTAAAGCTTAGACAACACAGAGACCAAAGAGAGTATCTTCAAGATTGGATGAGTAGACAGAGGTATGACTGACTCACAAACCACACACACACACCCCACACCATCCCCCAACCTCCTTTCCACACACATACAAGCCAAATGACAAATAAAAGAGTGTACTATACCTACCCAAGAAAACATAAAACTTAAGGTGCTGTTTCTCCGGGCCTGTGAATTTCTCTACATCCCAGCGGACAATCAAAATATCTTCTTCCAAAGTTAGATTTACTGTTCCCAAGTATGAGGCTGAAGATCGCAATAAAACTACAGGACCCAGTTCCTGTGGAAGTGGATGACATTTTGCTCAGATTTTGTCATGCTTCTTTGAAAAGTTGTCACCAATATATAGATGTTTCTGAATTACATTCTTGTTCTTATGGAGCACTCATAGAGAAATAGTAATATCTTCTAAGAAAAGAAACAACAGTTTTTTGAATTATGTTAGTTCACCATAGAGGGAGCTCCAAATGCATTAGAAATATCAGCAAGGTATGAATGCAAAATAAAAATAAAAAATAAAGAAGGAGAGTAAAAGGATAAAATGTTTACTATGACAGATATTCAGAGAAAAATATTATATTTATCACAAGTGCCTAAATAAGAAAGAACAACCGAATACTAATGAGAAAATATAGATGAAGCTACAAAAGAGTTATATTTTTACATACTATATAAGACTCATTTCCAGCTTTGTTTTTGGCTTTGATGAAAATGTAAAATGGAGCTCCAACTGGAAGTGATGGATGGTTATTCTGATAAAAGTTGTGGTGGTGTGTGCTGGTAAAAGAAGAAATGTCAGGAGCGTCTCCATAATTCTTTGTTGAAGCCAGACCCACTGCATAGTCATAGATGCCACTTTCATTGTCATATGCAGACCAATTCATGTATAGCTGGGGATAAAAATATAATTACATTATTGAGAAAAAACGACCTTTGCATAAAAGTTTTCTCATTTAGACACATTAAAATTAAATTCTAATTAAATTATTTAAAAAGATGATCAACTCACTTGGTGATCTCTACCGAGGTAGAATGTTTGAGTAAACCTTTTCTCAAAACCCTGATACTGACAGGCTTCAGATGCTTGGATGGAAGACTTTTTAGAACTCAGAGGAAAAAAGTCCACGCTCAATCCAGGCGTAGCCTTATTGCTGCAAGTCAAGCAGAACCTAATCAAGAACTGCTTCTGCTATTTTCAAATCAGTTTACAAATCAGTTTGTATGATTCTCACAAATTCATGCAGTAACATGTTTTCATCAAAATGTTGTTTGTAATGTTTCATCTGCATTTGTTAACATTTGGCTTGCTGATTCAATGAACTCATGAGTGCAATATTCTTTATGAAGATTTACTTTCTAAAAGATTTTTGTACTACAAAGAAGAAAAAATAAAATTTTGACAGCAAGTTCTCTTTCTTCAAGACTTACCAGATGATGGATATTTTATCATTCATGTAAGGAACTTACATGCACGCCTGGTCTGGGTTTTCCACAAGCCTTATCGTGCGGTCAGACGTCACCAGCCATGTGTGATTGTCTGATGCTCGGATTAAGCCAGGTGCAATGTAAGCCCCAGCCACATAAACACGAGACATTTTTGGGCTAGTCTGGTCAACAGTAACACCATCTGAACACACAGGTGAGCTGGGTTCAATGGCACTGTTGAAAGCCACAACTGTGATGTAGAAGGTTCCATCAGCTGGAGCACTCCATGTTGCTGTGGTTTCATACGTCATGACAATCTGCACAGCAAGAGAAATGCTCAGGTCATGTTGACAAAATTTTGTTGTTCTCTGCAGAACAATCTTTTTTCAAAGTACGCAAATTAAAATTATTACATTCTAATTACTTTTTCCAAAATCAGTATGACTGCTGCATAGTTTTCATTAGTTATGAATATAAATAGGTCACTTTTGAAAACTAGTGGCTGTATAGCTACACCACTTATCCTATCCTAATTGAACGTTCCAGAAACTATCCTTCCTTTTTCCCAGTGCTTGGTTATGCAGCCTCGACCTTTCTCGACTTTTCCCAGTGATGGCAGTCGCCACCTCCATCCCGCACTGTCTGGTCATGGCCTTCCCAAGTGGGTCAGGTGACTTCGTAACTTCAGGTGTAACAATAGATCCAGTAGCCACTGGCAGGACAGTTCAACCCAAACCCTGGCTATTACACACGCAGCAGGTGTGGAAAGGGGACAGTCCTGGGAGCTGTTCAACCACTACCCTCTACAAAATCAAAGAAATAACTTAGTACACTACTATAGAGTGATGCACATGGAACTCCTGTCAGCCTCCATGATTACAATTATACTTCACTAGCATCTAATATAGGGATCTTATGAAGGCGATTTCAGAATGGGAAGTTGCTGTATGGAATGAGTCCACAACATTCATGCAAAATGAAGACTTACTCTGCTGTCTTGTGTGTTGTGTCCAAACACACTGCTGTTGAGACATGAGGTGTGAAATGCATACTGGTAGAACTTGATCCCACTCTCTCTGTCAAAGAAATCTGACCAGTATGCATGTAGTGTCCTGCTGTACTGATAGTCCACTTCTGGGGAATCTGGTATTCCATCATTCACAACACCTGGATGTGGAGGACTTGCATCTAATGTTATCTGGTAATGATGGAAAGTGAAAAGTCACTGTCAATCATGTTAATTTTACTTTGAAATAATGAAGTTTTATAACACATTGTCAAACATTGATTATTAGATCTGTTACCAATAAACTGCCCATCAAAATGTCCCGCTGCTTTCTCTTTCCCTTTCACATATCTTCTATCCCTCTGTGTATCCATCTCTCTCTCTGTCTTTATGTCTGTTGATTCATCCATGAAGGAACTAACCTGCTTCCTGATGGTGGTGGAAAGCTTGGCGTGATTGACAACTGTGACCTCAATATAGTAGTCATAATCATGAACACCAACACTGCCATTGCTGAAAAGGCCACCATGCCCAAGACTGACGTCCACAATGACAGGCTTCACTTGAAAATGCCGATGATAGCAGCCAACAGGCCCCGTGCAGTAACAGTTTGCACCACGAGCATAACTTCCATAGCGTGTCTGACATTGTTGAAGGGTCTAGAAAAAAAGCATTGGTTACTGACACAACTGAAAGTGAAAGAGTAAACTTTAAAACCCATCTGTGTAAACATATTACTCATTGTAGATAAGTATCTATAGGCAACAAGAGCTAGATAAATTAGAGTGAAATATGATAGGACAAAGATTGTAATTTATACACTTGCATAAAACATTTAAAAGTACTCTAGAAGCCCTGAGCATAGAAAATATACAGGATTCATAATAAAGGATATGAATCTATGTACTTTGCAATGGGACCTCAAGAGGATTGCCTTTAATTGCCTGTTGAACAATTACGGGGAAGGATGCAGAGGTTTGATAAATGTAAGCTGCCTTCCAGTAGTAAAATGCCCTTACTCCTTAAGATCTATAAAAATCCATTCCATTGCAGCAACAGGCCTATGGGAAAGGGATACCAAATTTGCAGAATTTAAAAGCTCTCTTTTTCTAGATTGGCAAACGTTCTTTTGCAGTATTTCAGCTCACAGTTTAGAATTCCCTGCCAGTGAACTTACAGCACAAACAGTTGCTAGTAACTTACAAAAAATACTTTAAAGCACATCTTTTCCAAAATTCCTTAACAAAGTGACTCCCTTTCGTGTGTGTGTGTTGTGCATGGTGAGTAGCTTCAAGTGTGAACTAGGTGCAGTATAATAATAATTACTGTAATACTCACAAAACATTAAAGTATATTTTTAGTAGGACATATCATGCATTTTCTTTTCAGATTTTAGTTTTGATTTAACATTATCAGAAGTTTATTGTTACCCATTTGGGTATATTTCTGTTTGGGTTGATTTGGGGTTAGGTTTGTTTGGGGGTTTTGGATAATTTTTGTTTATGTCATTTCCACTCAGTTTTACACTTGGTGAGAAGATTAAAGAGATGACAGACATTTTTTTCTCTTTTTTCGGATTTTTGTTGCGGTGTTTAAAATCTAAGGTAACCCAGCCTGCAAAGCTCATAAAGACTGGTGGTAGGTCCCGCAACAGGCAGCCACTTGTATATGGCTGTAGGTTGTCCTATTATGCTCTGGGCAATGTGCCTGGTAGGTTGCCTATCAACCTCGTGCTAAATGTATCAAGGAAAAGGGATTTCCATTGTATTGTTTATCCTATAGGAAAGTTAAATTACTAAGCCTATAGGTAAACTACTAAAAGCCTATGCCAAAGGGTAAATTCCTAAGGCTACGACTACAATTTGACTACTGTTATTCCTTGCAAGCTTCTTCCAGTTTACATGAATTGCTATTCATCAAACTTGACATTGTTTTATTGTTTTCAAATATATTTATTTCTATAGATGAAATGAATTTAATGTAAAGAAGGAAAGGTGTTTTTTCAATTCTTCTGAGTTTAGTATATAAAAAAAGCTGTGATGTTTTCATACAGTGGCTCTCTTTCATTCTCAAATACCTTACACACCCTTAGTCCCATCACATATTATTGTTGCCACTCAACCAGACAGGGTCTGTTGCCTTAGGGCCGTGGTTCTCAAACGGTGGGGCGTGCCCCCCTTGGGGGGGGGGCGCGCGATGTGCTTACCGGTGGGGGGGGGCGCTAAGGTGGTCATTTTTTAAAAGTTTCTTATACCGGTATTCGTGTAATTAGCTGACATTGCTGGCTAAGGGGGGCGCGCAGATGTACCTTTGTTTATCAGGGGGGCGTCACAAGGTAAAGGTTGAGAACCGCTGTCTTAGGGTAAACAAGGTTCTGTGGAGGACCCCAGCATTTGTAAAAATAATGAACTTACATTAGTCTCTCCTTGTGGTGATACATTTTCTATTCCATGCACAATGTTCTGACCATTGTAGTTGTCCACTAGCTGCCATTGGACACTATACAGCCCACTGTGGTCATCATAAGCCACCCATTCTATTCTGTGAAGCAAATGACCAGTAAAGAATTTGGAGCAAGACATCAAGAAATATATTTTATTCACATAATTTTACAATATTGCATAAAAATAATTAATGTAGTTAGTGCCTTTCATCAAATATATTGCAAGAGAGATGGTGCGGTTCCAGAGTGTACCCTTTGATCAGATAATTTCTTCTTAGAAATTACTGGTTGTAATGTAAAACAGCAAGACACCAGACAAAAGTACTATGATCTTATCACATTACTCATGACTACATAAGCTCTAATCCTAAGGAGAATGAAGACCTTACGTCATTGCATTGAGCTCCTCAAGACCATGGACACTGATGTTCTCAAAGTTGTCCTTGGTCAGCCACAGATTTGTGATCACTGGAGGCGAGCTGTCCACATGTACTGTCAGATTCTCTTCATAGTAGTCCTCTCGGATGTCAAATGCTCTCACCCAGAATGTCAGACTTTGGCCATCCACAACATTTGCCTGCAAACAGTTTTATGGATGGAAAGTCATTTTCTCTAATTGTTTCTGGGGCAAGAAGACTTATATGAAATATAAAGAGAGGGACCAATAAAACACTAGGAAAACTGATCAAGATTCCATGTATGACCAACACTACAACTATTATGTTATTTTCTTAGATGAAGCAAAGTTAAAAATTAATGCTCATTCAGCAACTGAACTCTGTAAATTTGATGTTAAATAAACTAAAACTGAATAAATCTCAGTAAATAATGAAGTAAAATAAATCAGACATATACACATTTTTGGAACTAAACTAAGGAAAAAGAGATAAAGCACACCTTTATTGTTTTTGTCATGGCCAGCCCTGGTTCCTGAGTAAATGCAGTATTAGGTGGTGTCCTCTGAGTTGTCCCTCCTTCTGCATCTACTCCCCAAGCAGTTGTAAATTTTACAATACCTGCAAGATGTTCCATCAGTAAATGATATGTTTATCAATAACTAGTTCTGGTATCACACATAAGTTTAAAACTTAGTAACAACCTTAGCAATCTGTCACTGTAAGTTATAAGGATGAATGTTCACAATGTGTTTGGAAAGTCTTGAACTACTTTCATTCTGTAAAGCATCATTTTATACAAAGAAATTGTGAATATAGCTAAGTCCAATCTTTCTTCCCATACGTAGAGATCCTATTTAGGTTTCAAGCATTTGAAATAGCTAACCTAAAGTGTTTTGAATGGCTGCTACAGTCCTGTTTCCTTCTGAGTCATCATATGCACTCTCTACTCCAGATTCTGATGCAACAGCTGCCAGAAGATTGTGGTTGTTGTGGAATACATTGGTGTACCTCTCCACCCATGACAGAGTTACATCTCCCTCACTGTGCTGCCAGGTGAAGGATGTGACCTGTGCTGCAGAGGTCACACGCAAAACTGAGGAGGCTGTGACACTGATCTGGGAAGACGAATCGTAAAGAAAAAGTCTCCGGCAAGATTTATGGTTTCCAGCTCTGTCCAGTGCAGACAGGACAATGGCATACATTCCAGGGCTTGTTACAGAAAAGCTGGTACTTCCCTTAAAGATCAGAAAAGTATGACCTTACATGTCAAGAATTAAGAAGGCAACACAAATAACAATACAAATATTAATTTGCATCTACAACAATTTTTTTTCAAAAGATTGATTGTTGACTTTAAGCTATAATTAACAACACAATAGTAAAGAGAAAAGATCTTTGAAATCATAAAAAGTGTTAAGAACTTTCTCATTTCGTGCAGAAAAATCATTCTAATGATCAGACAGTAAAGCTATAGCCTAAGATTGCAAACACAGGAAAGTAAGGAGTAATGTTTTCTGACATTATGAAATTTGAAATTTTTTTTCAAGAATTAACAATTAACAAGCTCTCTAAACACAAAATGCACTGGATTGCTTTGATTCTTCTTGCAACATTTTAAGGGGAAAAAACTCTGTAAGATAGCTCATTTGTAGCTTTAAAAATGTAATTTAAAAATGTAATAATGGCAGTAGCAACAGTACTGAAAAGCAAAACAAAGTAATCTTTAACACAAACTGCACTAGATCAATTTGCCAATATGTCCAAAAAGTAAAAATAAATGTGTTATAACAGCTACACAAAGTGCATCACCTTCTTAGAAGGGTACAGGCACTGGTTCTTCCCTATTCACACCAAAATTTGGGTGCTCTGTCACCCCAGAAGTTCACATGCTTAGCTCACCATGTGTAGAAATGGGGGTGCAGAGAGGAGGAAAACAAAAGTACACTCCTGCCAGCTTTCAAGAATCTCTGTCAAGTACTATTCAGAAAAAAAAGCTTAAAGCTTAAAGCTTAAAGCAACACTCACAGATCCAGTACTGTTGACAGCGCCTTTAGTAGTCAGAGTTTTGTGCTGGAGTGCACTTCCTATATAATCCAGCTCATACACCTGGTATATCATCTGGTGTACTCCAGAATCATCATCTTTCCAGCCACTCCACAGAATATTTTGTGTGCTCTAAAGTACGGGAAATGAATTCTGCATGACACTGGTGTTAGGAGATTTTTAGCACCTTTTCTATCTGAGAACTCAAAGCATTCTGATGGGAAACAGTTTTAGTAACACACTGTAAAACTAAAAGTATTAATCATTCATCATTTATCAAAACAAATTACCAATTACTATAACATTTGCATATAATATCAACAACAATCACAGCACTTACATTTAGTTCATTTCACACTTGTTATTTTTAAAATAAACTGAACAGTTTTCTAAAATAATATACCATGATATCAATAAAAGGATATTAAAACGGTATTTCACAGACTTAAAACATCTTAAGATTCTCATCAAGATAATATTAGTTGATAGATAATGAGCACATACACATCTAGGTTCATTAAGCTTAGAAGTACATCTTTCCCCCACATTTTTCATCATTACATGAAAAAGATATGCAATTTTAAAGTTACATACAAAAATATGTTGCGGCTGTAACTCACAGATTTTGAAATATCTTCGACTGTTAACATGGAGTCTACACATCCAGATGTTACTTTGCAGTGGTATGAAACAATGGTGTCGAAATGAACCTGCAAAAAAGAGCGAAGAATAGTTTTTTAAAACTCATTTGAGTATGCAGTCATAAGGGAGATAAAGCAAACACTGTACATTTAGGGTTGTACAAAATCAGCTGAAATTTTCTGCTTATATTGAAATTTACTTTTGTACTTGTAACTGCTGTCAGTGAGTGGATAAATGTAAAGGTAGGATAAAGATAGCTGGGGTAAACTAGCCAATAAATATTTAATAGCAATCACTTATTGTAGCAATCACTTTACAAGCTATAATTACTAATTGCTCTATCCAGTTCCTCAAATCCTTTCTCTCAAAATTGAACACAAAGAGTCTCAGTTAAAGACCAAATGTTGGATCCCATTGAAGTGAAATTTGGCATGACACAATTAGCTCAGTTTTAGGTCCTCTTCTATTTTCTGTTTATATCAATGATCTTCCCCTTCATATCTCCCAATCATGCAAAATATTTGCAGACAACACAACAATACATGCATATCCCAAATAGAGTGACTGGCTGCATTTTTTACCTCAGAGTGTTGATGAGCTCCAATCCTGGACTGAACTAAGCCATATGGCAATCAACCCTCAGAAAACAAAAGTTATGCTACTAACAGGCAAAACCTAATTTCAAAAATCCATCTAAGTACCTGACAGAAGTTAAAAGCCCTAAACTTCTAGGTGTCACTCTTGATGACAATTAGTCCCAACACAGCCATAAGTAAAACCTATTTCCTATCGACAATTAAACACCTTATAAATCCTCACTCTTGTAGACTGTTCTACACAGCCTATATTCAGTCAACCATTGATTACACCTCCACTCTGTGGGGGTCTGCTATTAGTACTTCTATGAGGCCTCTTGTAAGCATTCAAAGGAGAACTATCAATTGGTGGTACTTAAACCAAAACTGCACCCTCATGATTTTTTTCGTTTCCAGAGGTCCTGCCACTAATAAGCAGAGTAAGGTATAACAAATGTTTGCTTGTCTATAAAATACAAAGAGGCAAAATGCACCCTCGACTTTCTACCCCATTTTCTTCCAAAGTAATAATTAAGAGGTTTCCTCAAACTCAGTATATTCCCATACCAAGAACTGATATTCAAAATGAGCCTGAAATATTCAGGTAGCGTTCTATGGAACAGCCTTCCTTCACACCTCCAACAGACAGAATACAGTCTGTACTAGTTCAAAGCAAGACTTCTGAAACAGCCATTTCGAAACCTCTGGTTGCTTGCAAAGTCTTTCCATTCAAAGTAAACACCCATTACTAACAATGAAATCGTACATGAACCATATGTTACTTATTCACTAGTCGAAAATCCCTGTCAAATTAGACAACCGCTATCTTTGTACATATCCTGATTTGCTCTTCTAAATGCTTTTGCTATATATAGTTAAATAGTAGTCTAGTTTTATTTTCTTAGATTGAGAGCTAGATGTAAAATAAGTATAACTTTGCTTAGTCTGTTACCCTCATAAATAAAGATTTGTCATTTGTATTGTTATAGGATATATGATAGAGTACATTATTGATTTATGCCAGTGGTTCTCAAAGTTTTTCGTACCGTGGACCACTTTACTTAAGTAAAAGCTATGGCGGACCACCAAGGCCTAAAAATCAGTCTGTACTTTGAATTTCAAATTTAAATTGCCGCATTTGTTTCATTTTAATTCAAAACTAAATGTCCTTCTGTGACAGTAGTATAGAAATAAGTTGACATAAAACTACGTACCTCGTTATTTGTAATTAAAATGTTAATGCGAGGAATGCATCACCTTAAACATCACTTTGCTGACATATGACGACTGCAGCCGCGGACCACCTGACTTATACCCGCAGACCACACTTTGAGAACCACTGATTTATGCAACGAAAGTTCTCACCTGGAATTGATGGGTTTTGGTATTACCATTGAGATAATGTGTTTCTATGATTTTTTTTTCTTTGTTTTCAACCTTGACAAACCCTCCCACATCTGCATGGATGGAAAATTCCAGCCTGAAATGAAGTGATCAGGCAGTTTCACTGACAGAAGAACTATTAATAATCTAGCAAATGTATTTCTAATCTGCAGGTGTTCAAAGGGGTCAATTTAAGTCAGTGTCAACATATTTCACACAGGCATTCAGTAAATGTTTGATATCCCAAAGTCACATGTTAATGCATATTTATTTGTTGAGAATGTTATACACTGTAAAATAAGTATATCATATGTTCAAACCATCTCCATGTAAAGAACAGAGTAACTGGCAAGAGGGAACAAAAGCATTATTACCATCACTGCTTCTTTTCTCTGCTGGATGTTTTAAGCCCTTAATACTGAATCTGGTTACCTTTGTTTTGAATAAAAACCTCATTGTAAAACTTTTATTCCCTAATATAAAATAAATCTGATTATAATGTAACTCATACATATTAACTATATTATAATATAGAAAGATGGTTAGTCATAATAAAAGCTGTTCCTCACTTATTTATTTATATAAGCCCTTTTGTCCATTCTTTTACTAGATATAGTGTGTTTTAAACTGTACTGACCAGTCACCATGTTGAAAAGGCACTGTAAGAGAGCCAGAATACTCCGCTGGCTGCATGGTTGCACTACAGGTAAACATTGCTCGGTTGGGTTCATCTCGACTAGAGCCATTACAAGTGCGTTCATAAACCTGACGTGTTGTACCTACACAGGAAAACATTCACAGGGGATCAAAACTCTGAAAGAGATGTGAACTATATATTAGCTTTATCATATCAAAAAAACTTCAGTATGGAGTAAACATGATTATGAAAGGCCAAGGAAAGACAATTAAAGTCTTGAGATAAGTCAAAGCTGATAGAGGAGAAAAGATAGAAGTTTTCTATTTTTGACGCATTTAAAAAAAAACAAAATATGAATTGTACAGATCAATAACAAGATATAATGGCATTGTGAATATTCAAGTACGTAGGAACATTAAATCCATGACTCACAACTATTCAACATAAAAAGAGACAAAATTATGCTTAAAGAACTGTTAAAAAACATAAATTTACAGGCATCATAGTTCTATTCAATAATGCACTCATCCTACCCCTGTTTAAGATCAGTTGTGTCTTTCCTCCAGTGACTCCAACCTTAGCTTCTGGGATGTAAGCATGGTAGATAGGTAAGGTTGGACGAAACTGGCCATCCCATTGGTAGAAGATGTTTGCAGGAGCTACAATATTTGTCCAGACTTCATTCTGAGCAGCAGATGGTCCTGAATTTATATCTAATGGTGCAGTCGCAATAGAACCATCTACAGCAGTTAGCTTTAGCTCATTGTAGACGATGTCAGCTTGAGACACAACTGCAAAAGATTTTTTTAAAGTTCTTAAAACTTTTCTTTATTATTTTTTTTTTCATTTAAGTGATTTTTCTACATTAACCTTTTATTACCCCCCTCAACATATTTTCTTTTCCTTATTTTTTTTTTTTTGATGCTTATGTAATTTCAAAAATAATGTAGCAGGAGCACTTGTTTAGGTCAGCGGGTACTGCTGACAGTGCATTGTCCCTCTACCCGCATCCCCTTCCACCCCACTCTTGGTCGGACAGCAACAACGGGTGACGTAGTGCCCAAGCTGCCCAGTACAAATAGCGGGCGAAAAGCAGCTCTCGCACTTTTTTTCGGTCCGAAAACTGGTCCTGCTGGGTTTAGCAGTAAGTAAAGCTTTGAGACTGAGTTAGCGAGAAGTACTCTTTGAGGTTGTTACGGGCGCCGAGCACCGTTCCCGAGCACAGACACCCTCCTGGTAATGGGCGTATGCTACCGATGCGCTTTTTAAATTTTTTCAGACGCAAATGAAGGAATATATAAGGGAGGAAACATGGGAACCTTTAGGAATTGTTCCTCTTTCGATTACTTCCCTTTAAAGGCTGAAAAAAAATCAACCAATCAGGTACACGTACTTTGTTTTGTTTAAAAGCTTAGTATCGCAAGGCGCTCTCTTTCCCCACCTCAGGGAGCTAGGTGGTAGGTTTGATAGGCTAGGTAGGTAGGTGAAGATAGATACGGTGGTTGTATGTGTAAACTATGTAAATAAATCTATGTCTTTGAACCTTAAATACCTGTGTGAGCGTGTTAATGCCAACATGTGCTAGTGTGTCGTTTGTCTCCGCGGTGTGAACGTGTACCACTAGCGCGAGTGAGATTTGTGCTGTCCATGGTGTAGTTGTGACACAGCAGCAGAGAAAGAACACACGTGAAGGTCCGGCGAAGCTGATGCACCGAAGAAAGGATGACACTTTAGTCTGAGAGAAGGTAAAGCAGGGTCTTTTGTGGACTCCAAGGTCGGCTGAGTTCGGGTGCGTGTAATGGATAGGTAAAAAAAGAACACAACGCGAGGTAAAAGACTAGACGACGCACCCGACTAACGAGAGCTAAAATTTTTATGGTGGAAAATTCTCCTTGGGAACTTCCGTCCTCTTCCCTGGAATGACAAAGAGGAACGGACTGATTTGGCGCAAAGCTAAGGAATAGGGCGTTAGCGAGGGGTCGGTCAGTCCGGCTACAATATTTTAGCCTAAATGGACAACTATTTACTTGGAATTTATGTTTTGGTTTGGAAAACATCCACCTTATGATCTCAAAAGTCTGATGCATGAAATATGTTGTTGGCTTGAAAGGAAAATGTTTTCATCTTTTGGTTATTTTGATGATGAACACTTTCTTGGGTGGATCAGTAGAATAAAGGCGTGAAAAAAATCTTTGACAGCCATCACTATAGGTAAGCATGTGTGATGACCTGAGGGAAAATTCACGAGTCAAAGGTGAGTACTGAACTCATGATTGAAAATCCGGGCCATTTCGATAACAAATGCATAGCCACCACAATATTATAGAGACTGTCCTAATAACATCCAAGGTATTTGTCTCCACGTTCCTAACCACATAGCATTTATTCAAAAAATCTGCAGGTATTCACCATCTCAAATAAATATGGTTACAATTCTGTCACATTTTTCACATACAAGCATCATAGAGCCTTTTCACCTCCTGCCTTCTGTCTTCCATAAAGCATATCTCGCTCACCCTGTATAATACCAGATGAGCTAACTTACTGTTTTGACAATGGATTCCTCCAAAGCCAGATGAACAGTTGCAGCTGCTAGATCGTTCTGTGGAGCAGCTGCCTGGGTAACAGCGTGTACTGTCAGAGCGCCATGAACATGCCTCTGAATAAATAAGCAAACAAACAATATCATAAGGATAGTAAAAAAAAAATCTGTTCAAAGACAAAATACTATTATTCATCCCAGTAATGTTTTAAAATCTCTTGTTTAGTACTTTTTATTTTCAGAAATAAAGTTTATAAAGTCATAAAATGAAATTGCAAGAAATACACAGTCATCTCTAACAAAACTTTTTTTAGAGATAAAGAAATAAAGAATCAAAACCCTTAAACTTAAGACTAAATTAAAATACTTACTATTACATGCCCTCCTGTCAGAAGATGGAGCATAGGCTCGATAGCCCACCTGGTCAAGTACTGTACCTTCACACTTGGAGCATATCTGGTTTGTACTGGTGGTGCAAGTCTCTATGTCGCAGTTTGTAATGGCTGTACACACTGCACACAAATGTTTAAGTATGTTCAAATTATCAACAGGAAATTCAGTAACACTTCCAGAAGATAATTTATCAACACTAAACAGAAATCTGCCACATATAGGAAAGGTAAATTAGCCTTTATTTGAAGTCATATTTTCTACTAATGAAATCAATTCTATCAACATCTTTATTTTTAACCTAAAGCTTGTTTTTTCTTTCTCTACATCTCTCTCTCACACACACACATGGAGGCTGAGATCTCACGCGCATGTTTTTAGTCAGTTCTTTTTAAGGCTAGTTTTCTCTGTTTAATTACAGTCTACTGAATTTTTTAAAATGCATATGTGACAGTGTTAGTACTCTAAGAACATGCCTGCAGAATGCCTACATTTTAGACTCATTTGTGGCTGATTTGTGTGAACATTTGTGACTTTCATGTTTGAGCGCGCGTGGGCCTTACAGTAACTATATACAGCAAGGCGAGGACTATGCGTTCACGGTGTGTACCCCTGAGGGTTTTCATTTCCTGCTTGTGCTTCGGGAATATCGAGACGAACCCTGGTCCTGATGTGAGAACTGAAACCTTTGTGCAAAATACATCATCAACCTCTATGAGAGACGATTACAAGTCAACAACAGCATTTACCAGAAAATTTTAATATACTCTCAGATTAAGTGGAGGAAGTCCTCGCTACTCTTTCTAGAGTTGGCAATGATGTAGACGACTTACATTTCTGAGATTTCTGAGTCCACAGATGAGTCATTCTCTACATGTGCAAATCGTGTCCTGGATATTTTACAGAGGAGTGTTCCTCAGAAATCATGGTAGCTAACGGACATTATCCGTGTACAACATACTAGAGGAGGTTCAATCCAAGACCTATGATGGTCAAGTTCTCTCAATGGTCGGACAAAATGCTCATATTCAGGGAAGGAAGAAACAGAGAAAAAGGAATTAAAGTGGCCGGTGACTTAACCGTACGACAGCAACAGGTAGTAGAAGTAGTATCGGGATCGCGGGCTATAAGCTTATTTCAAAGGAGGAAGGCCGGTTGTGTATGGCCCTGTTCGATCTACAACTGACGGAGTACTGAGGGACAACAACTATTTGTATGGGATAAATAATATCTCAAGTAAGTACAGAGGGTGCATCGTTTGACACCTCTTCGTCAATCCTACCACCACTCTCAAACTCCTTAGAAAAACACATCCATAAGCACTTACAAGAGCACATAATATGGCATGACCTTTTCCACAAAAGCCAATACGGACTTGGGCCCCGTCACTCTTGCCACACTGCACTAACAGCAATGATTAAATAACATTCATGATAATCATTTTTCTGCTGCCTTACTTTTTCACTTTTCTAAAGCCTTTGACGTTATAGATCATAATCTGCTAATCAGAAAACTTGAATTATATAAACTAAGTACTGCCAGCACCACACTTCTTACCCGATAATTGAACTCAGAGAGTCGCTGTAAACAACCAATTGTCTGATCCTCTTGGAGTTAAATTTGGTGTTCCTCAAGGCTCAGTATTAGGACCTCTTTTTTCTCAGTCTACATAAATAAGCTTCCTCTCTACATATCCCAATCATGCGAAATGTTTGCAGATGACACCGCAATACCGCCAAATGATAGAGCCATTTGCTTCCTTCCTACATCTGAGCGCTGACAAGCTTCAGGCTTGGACAGAATCAAACAACATCCCATTCGGCCCCCAGAAGACTGAAGTTTTGCTTCTAACAACTAGACTGAAAAGACGAAGCTTAGCCACCCCATTTCCAAGTATCCACATCAATACTCAACCAATAATGGAATTACAGTACCACAAACTCATGGGTGTTACAATCCACAAGAACTTATCATTATCCCTGTCACACATTTCTGTCACAAGATAGTATCTCTAAGAAAGTCTACCAGCTGTCAAGAATTAAACATTTCGTAGACCTTCACTTAAGAAAACTCTTCTATGCAACTCACAGTCAACGATTTACGCCTTCACCCTCCTGAACTCCACTATTGGAGCTTCCATGAAACCTCTAGCAAGTGTTTAAAGGAGAGCTATTAAAGCAGTTTAACTAAAACCGAAAATACAGCCAAAAGACTGCCTCTCTGGGAGTCTTTCCTCTGACAAACAGACTAAAATTTAACAAAAGCTTCTTCATTCATAAAATACTGACGGGTAAACTGTCCCCCAGACTCTCTTTGCTATTTTCCTGCAATAACACTCAAACTTCTCTAAAACTCAATATTACCATTCCTGGCATAGACCTTTTCAATTCAAGTCTGAAACACTCATGGAGCGTGCTATGGAATAGCCTCTCTCTCCATTTTAAGCAATTGATCGAACTCCCTGAAAGGCTTTGGATGCCAATTCCTAAAATACATACACTAGAGTGAAGGAAAATTTAATGATGCTTAAAATATAAACCATTACAGATACTTCCCAACTCCAGGACTATTGTAAATATCTATTTCAACTACTGCTTTTATACATATTCATCTTCCACTCTCTTTTGATATAATGTTGTGCTTATTACTACTTATTCTTTTAGTACTTAATTACTTAGCCTATTTTTACCCCATAAAAGGTGAGGGCTAAATGGAAAAAAGCATGTCTTGCTTACTGTACCTCTCTTTAATAAAGAATTGTCGTTGTCATTGTCACTCTCACATAAACACACTCACACTCTCTCACTCTCACACTCCTGCACACACACAAACACTCTGAATAATCTAGTTTTGCCTTGAGCTACTTTTTAATAAATACCAAGATTTCATTCCTCTGTTTATTCATTAAGCTGTAGGAAACATTTGAAATGAACTGTCAATTATGACTTTTGAACAGAAAGCTTAAAATAGACTAAATATTCCCTTATGAGCTTTTATATTTCTATTTCAAGAAATTTCCTACTTAAACAAACTGGTCCTCCGCTGTAAAATCCTGCCTTTGTGCATGTACAGCTGTCTGGTCTGTTACAGGAGCCTTCTGGATAGTACTGGATGATACCATCATAGATGATGTGCGAATTGGCTATGCGAGCATTACAAGCTCCAGTTAAATTTGTCAGACGATTGCATATAGCTGAAATCGAAATAAATCAAACACAAAAATGTACATTAAGCTGCACTGTTTACATAAAAAAGAAAGATTACCTGCACGTATAAAATACAATATAATTGAAGCTATTGTCAAATATCCATCCACAGCTTTTTTGCATCTTCTTTTTGACACTATTTTTATTACACAGTATATGCTTCAAGTTTGTTACTGTTAAATGTTTATTTGTTGTGTGTGTGTTTTGCTGTGTGATTATGTAAATCAGTTGACTGAGTGTGTGAATGAATGAGAGTGTGTGTGTAAATTACAATGTGTAATCAATGTGCGACTGTGTGTTTGTGTGTGTTGGTATGTGCTTAGATGCGCACTCGTGCACCTGAATGTATCTTTCATTTACTTTGTAAATTGGAGGTTTTATAAAACTCTAATCTGCAAACTTCAATTATTCTTTATCACAATACTTGCTCTTATAAATCTTTTTTTTTCATCCAGCAAATTTTTATTATTATTATTAACAATACATGTACAAAACATAAAAAAACTACCGCGCACGTCAATTTACAAAAAAAGATCAACAAACGTATCCCTGACAATGTACACAAAACTTTCCTCCACCTCGTCATACCTTAGCCCAGCGGTTCTCAACCTGTGGGGTGCGAAGTGCTTACAAGGGGGGCGAGAAGGTGGTCATTTTTTTAAAGTTTCTTATACCGGTATTAGTGAAATTAGCTTACATTGCTGGCTAAGGGGGGCGCGGACATACCTTTGTTCGTCAGGGGAACGTCACAAGTAAAAGGTTGAGAACCGCTGTCTTAGCTTATGAAAGGACCAGCTGACATTATACAAACAGCATAGATTGTAGTGGTTTGTCTTTAAACATTTAGTTGTAGCTTACACGAATACAGATAGCTTTCAACACACGTCAATAAATAACACATATTTCAGGCAGTCCGCACATTTCAACCATACACTTGACTGACACTTATTTATAAACATATATTAGTTATATTCAAGGTATAGCTCACCTATATATATATAAATCATTGTTAACTGTACTTAAAGGCACCTAAAGTTATTGAAAATATGACATGTTTTATGACTCAAAACATGTGCCATGCTCAATATCTTACCATAGTCACATGAAATGTCATTGTTACTGTACCAGCCTGATTCACACACATATGATTCATGACGTACTTTTCTGAATAAAAGTCAACAAAAAAACATAAGCATCAGTATTTCTTATAGTACATTATAAAGAAATCTATAAAGGTATATTTCTTTTTTTTGCAATTGTTTTTATGCGCTCTTGTTTTTCTTATAGGACTTAAAAATCAGTGTGCAAATTAAAATACAGTTAATTCGTGTCAAACTCATAACGATATACATTTAAGTCTTGCAGGTAAATGGATAGCTTTGGATAGACACCTTTTGATACATCTAGAAGTTACTATGCCTGTAACTGTTATTAAAATTTCTTTGACTAAAGATAAAGTAGTATAGCAGAAGCACTTTTTTGGAACAACATGTATCGCTGCATCCCCTAGGTCCCTTGACCTGGCCAGATTCTTTTTTTGACTAAAACATTTCTAGTCAACATATTGGAAAACATATGAAACCCGTAGAAACAATTCATAGCTTCTGTTCTATTTGGCTGATTTGGGTAAACGTTGACCTGTTTCGCTGTTCTCAAGATTTTAAGATCTGTTATAAAATTCTGTGAATAAAAGAAAAGTCGATTTGGAATCCACAGTGTTATTAATCAAAACTGTCGCCATTGCCTCTCACCTGTATTTGGTAAAAATAATCCACTCTGTGTACCTCTCTTCTGTATAAGAGACGACAGTTATCACATGATTTCTGTAAACAAAACACAGCAGATAATTTAAGTGATTAATGTTAATGCCTTTTACATAGTTTTAAAAGTAACCTTAATGTTTTCCTGGTTTATTTTAAAGTTGAATCACAGTGTTTGCATGTGTGTGTGTGAGAGAGAGAGAGAATGTGAGAGAATGAATGTTAAAGTCAATGAGAGTGTGTGTGTGGACGTGCGTAGCACACATATAATTAATCCCAAGTGTGCCACTCACTGCCAAGGTCTAATGTCCATGGTACATTGTAGGCTGGTTGTTTAATTGGTGTTTAATGCTGTGTCATCAATAGACGGTGGAATGTCTATATGTTTGTGATCAAAGCAAGCTCTCTAGATGAAACCTATTGGTCTGAGTTATGAGAGATTCTGGGAGGTAGAGACAACGTAATTTTTTATTTGTTATATTATTTCAAAGTTGGCGATTTGCACCTACAGTCAGCAAATCCGGCAAAATCTCTCTCCCGCTCACGAATAACGTTCAATGTCACATCCGGTGGCATCCACGCTATGTATTAATTGGTAAGCATATAACAACCAGCAGGTGGGACATTATTATCAGTAGTGCCCCGTAGTGTATTGAGTAAAACTCTCGCTTGTCACCACTGCAGTCTTGGTCCAGATCTCCTCTCGGGACAGTTGACACCTGCTCGTAACCAGCCATACATCAAGTTCGTCCGACAATCTTTATCTATCGCCTTGAAAGTATCAAACCTTTTACAGACCATTATTCAGACTTACAATACCCGATTGTCAAATTGCAAGCTGCAGGTGACTTCGAAGTACATTTATCTAACTGAAGCTATTTTGAGGAGTCATCTCTACGAAGTTGACCCACTGTCTTCTAAACAACGAATCCTTTGGGAATGTATGAACGCTTATTCCGTCAATATGTTTTCATATGCTTTCAATCAAGTAATAGGCTTCTGGTCTTCAGGTCCGTCATAGGTCCAGTTGCCTGGTCTGCTCCACTCCTACCAGATGAAGTAGTTACTCTAACTGTCGTTTCTGTAGCGTAAAAGGGTCCTACGGAGTAAGGTTACTAGCCCTACTCCCAACCCTCCTTTCTCATCCGGGTTGGGACAGTCGATGGCGGGGTTAGGGCTTTTTACGATATTTTCTGGGTATGATACCAATCATACCACCGACACTGACGTCACACACGGCTCGAGGCTTAAATGAGATTTAAACAGGCGAGGAAGTCTTTTTATTGTTATTTGATTTTTCGAGATTCGACTTTCTTCCTGCGATTTGATAATGGTAATATTCATGTGAAAGAAGTATTTTTGACCGCGATATGTCAGCAATCGGGTAGGTCTTGAAGGACTTTGGTTGTAGTCTAAAAGACCAGAAGAAGGTTGGTAACGTCATCTCAGTTTATTCAAGACACACCATGAGAATATATTTTTTACAACCATATGTCAGGTTGATCATTGCCAGAGTATATATATATACCCTCATTGTTACCAAACCCTTTCGTGTCCACCAGGACGGATGTGTGAAGTATGTTAAGAACTCGATGCATGAGATGAGAAAATAACCTATCACATGTTCTTGGACTTTACAAGGTACAATGGAGAGATATCATTAGACACCGGCAGTGCATCAGTGGAAGCAAACACAAACATTAGAATGGCATTGACTTTCTTGTGCTGCATCTAAAACTATCAATAATAAGGGATCAACAGTTGCACCGATGCAGTAAAACCTCCCTATTAAAACTCGTTAAAATCCACCTAATTCAGGTCCGAGACGGGTCATTGTATGGAACACGAACCATGACTTAAAACATTTTTGGATTGTATCTAAGAGGGGATCAGAGTAAGGAAAACGTTAATAAGGAAGTTTTACTGCATTTTAATCTTATTTCCTTTTTTTCAAATAACGCGACATGTTTGTCTTCTCATGTGTAGCAATAATAATCGTGTGGAGGAGGTGGAAGGCGTTAATGCGTTAAGTTGCGCCTCCACTCCCATCTTATCCCACAATTAAAGAAAGCATCATGCGGGTACTTACGCATCTTTTCGTAGAGCGGTCACAGTCGCAAAACTCAACACAACTGTAAGAGCAAGCCAGGCGTGGGATGTCTTGATGCGAGTCTCCATAGGACTGTTCAACGGTCTTCAACGGTCTTCCACTGACGACTGACAGAGAGTACTGTTCTTTGATCGTCAGCGTCTGCTTTTTGATGACTTCAGCTTTGTTTTCTTCGGGTTCACTCAATATGCCTTTCAACTATTATATTTTTATAAGACATGAGGTTCTGGTTCACGACTCGTCTGGGTATTAGTTTGCTTTTGTGGCGAGGTTTTAGGTGTTTTTCCCCCTTGGCCTTATGAGGTGTAAAAAGTTACTGGCAATCGAATGGATACAAATGCTTACTACGATTGCTTGTATTATACTTTTAGGATTTTCTATTGATAACCGAGAGATTTAGCAACATCAGCTTTCTACCACTTCACCCTAATAATCACACAGATACACAGCATAAAGGATCAAGGTAGGCTCCCAGCACGGCTCACACTCGCAAATTTCCTTCTCTGGAACGCATCTGTGGTACGCATAGCGTTACGGGTAGGTCTGCTATCGGTAAGTCGGGTAGGTCTACTGCAGTCTGTAAAACATGTCTCACTGCTAGTGTTGACCGTCTTGTGACGTCAGTGAGAGATAACGTGGCCCCGTCTCATCTTCCTGGTCCCCACCTCTCTTTTGCGCGTAGCCGTTACAACTCAACGACGATCTGATTTAGTTCCATGATGTGTATGACCAGCAGAAGTACCTGACGTAGGCTGCCTCCTCCTGCCATCGCCATGCACTGTGTATCACACCTGAATTGAGTCTTCAGATACGAGAGAAAAATATGCCGAGAAGCATTTTTATTACAACGCTGCTCGAGTCCCAGATTAGTAGACAATCTCATACATATGCTCACCTTCGACTTTCTCTAAAAATCTTCCTCAATTAAAATCAAGGAACACAACATAGAAACATTCTGAAATTTTAAGAACACGCTATAGTTATCGTAATATTAACTATTGATATCAATCAACATTTTCAATCAGATTTCTTTTATTTTCCTAATTTACAAGCAGCTGAGTTTTCTTAAGTAAAATAGCCATGGGTGTCAGCCGTATTTGGATAAATATATCTGAAATTACTTAGATATCTTGATAGACAATGATTTACGACTAAACCGGAAGCTTTGTAGTAGCATGCCTCGTTTTAGTAGTTAACTGGAAAAAAATCGTTTCCCAGCAGTCCAGTAATACAAGTTCGTGATAAAATCATAGGAAGGGATCGAAATTTCAATCAGTCCAGTATAACCCATCATTCCCTTATTTTCCTTGTGTTGTCACCAAAACTCTGATCCCGTTTATGCTTAGATGAGTTCAAGATATTTTACACTGTTAGTAATGGTGATAATGACGACTAATAACGGTAGCTTTACTTAAATTTTTTTTTAATGAAATAAGAATCAGGAAGTAGATTATAACATCCTTGTTATTTAAAAAAAAATCCCTCACATCATTCGAAGTACCTACGCATGATCGAGTATGCTTTTATCGCTACTTATCTAGAGAGGAGGCCACCGGAAGACCGTTTTTACCTGGCTGACAAGTAGGTGGCTGTACAAACAACATCCTTTACGACGTGACACGGCGACGCCCATCACGTTCACTGTGGCCGTACTGCAAAACATCGGGTCTTTAGAAAGTGTTTATGAGCTTTACTTATATGTCGCCGCTCATAAATAATACGCGTCGCTCTCCTCGAAACCTACAGGTGCGCAAAGTTTCGATTGTCTTCATACGTACATAGTTTTTTCTTTTTGGTTTCCTCAAGGCCGGTGATCATCATAAATATCCATAACTTGAAAACAGAACCATTATCGATGCCACCCGTTAACGCTTCTTGGTTCACCATCTGGTCATGGCTTCAACTGTGACTTTGTTAACTAATAGTGATGTTATATCTAGAGGAAGATCACTCTTAGAAAACATTTCGTCCTCAGCGATTTTCTTCACTTTTAACATCTGGTGTACAAAGCAGGATCAAAAGCACGTGCAACGTTATTTAACTGACTGTGACCATGGCCCCTGGTTGGCTCTTTTGAAATTATGATACCGGTACATACGGGCATTTTGCAACAGTAGCTCTTACCTGGCTTTTTTTAATGATCCGTCTATATATGTATGTAAGCAGAACTTCCTTGTCAGAAATACTTTGGCTTATAGATTGTCTGTCGACATGGTTAATATTTTCCCCGCCCCTACCCCACAGACACACACGCGCATTATTTTCCGTATAATAAAATCTCGGTCCTTCGTTTCTTCATTGACACAATAACTTTGGCAAAATAAAACCATCCTCCTGAGAGAGAGAGAGAGAGGGCAAGTGACAGGAGCTGATGAACACTCTGATGCTAATTGTAATTGTCGCTAATTGTAAGCTATAACCCGCTTACTTGTGATGTAGAAGAGTGTTCCTCAAGCAGCAGGTTTCACGAAAAGTAATACTGAAATAACACTGTATATTTATAAAAGATACGAGGACCTACCTGTAGCAGAAAGAACACAAGACAGCAACAAACTTATACAAACATTCTGCAGTAAGTTTGGACCTTTCTTCGCAGTATGTGACAATGTAAAAAGAAAAAAAAATTTTAAAAGTTCATATTAGATACGATCAAAAATTTGCACCACTGTCGGGTTATCAAAATCACCTTGAAAATTTAGATGCAACCTATATAGCAGCATCCGCCTGCTCCCAGCTCTGGCCGCAGGCTATGTAATGGGAACATTTAGCGAGGAGACAGACGTCAACGCAGCGATTATCAGCTGATAAATTCGCCTCAGCGGATTTAAATTATTTGCCTGAAGTGGCATCCATCACTTAGCCACGCTCTAGATAGCCAAAAGGACGAGTTCCCATTTCCATTTACCTTCTATGGGCGTTTTGGCTCACGAGTCCTCTACAGTGAAGTCAAAGAAAACGTCAAAAATTCAAAAATATGTTCGCATTGTCTTTTCATAGCTCATAGCTCAGTATTTTTTTTTAATAGTATTGACTTCTAAATATAAATTATTTAAAATTTCATGTTTGTGTGCAGATTACACATTAAATTACAGATAAATATTGCAGTCCTTGGATGGAGCAAAAAACAAAAAGTTGGCATGTCAGGTCAAATCCGAGTCAGGTAAGTGGAAAAAGAACTTCATGTCTGAAGAATGTTATAATGCTGGCCTCATTGTTTGTTCTTGAGAGGTATACAGCTGCATGCTAGTGTTCTTGAAATGCGCTAAACACTTGGAGAAACAAATGTATATAGACTGGAGGGCAGCCCGGGAAAATAAAGATAAGAATTTGGACAGTCATATTCGGGTGCTCATTGTTTTCTGACAGGGTGCGCGACTTTATGGACGTCAGACTGAATATACGCCAAGAACTCAGTTGAACCCTCTCTGCGCCTGAAGAAATTCAAGTGTAGGCAATGGGTTTGTTTTACAGAAAAGTTTACTTTTGGCAATTATCACTGATATGACTCGTGCTTGTTAATCTTGTAAAAGTAGAGACAGGAAAGGCAGTTAATTATCCTTTTCTTGTTCTCTCTTTCAAACATATACACACACACAGAGACAGGTGGCATCTGAAAGCAAAAACGATTAGAAGAATTATCTTCCAATGCAATAAAGAATACAGATTTTGTAAAGGTTGTAGACAGTAGCTGGGGAATGTCACGTATAGCTATGGAGAAGGTATGCCTGAACTCTCGTCACATACTGTCTCTGTCACGATATACACTCCAACCATGAAGTAAACATTCTATTCTGAGGACGACCGAGACAACTGATCTGACGTGGGTTGCTGTAGATCACAACCAAAAACAAATCACATATCTTACAGCTCAGAATATATAAATAAAGTTCTACATTTTAACAGCATCAGAATGTGTCGGCAGTCGTGCTGGACAACAGACAGCCTGTTGTGTTTTTTATTACCACCTTGTTAAATCTTCAGTGGCATGCTAAGCCATCCGAGGTCTGATTGTGATACATGTAGACAGACCCCTGGTAACTATATGGCTCAAATGAAAAAGCCGCTTGTATAGTCGATCACTGCTTTGTGCCAATGAATTCACAGACGTGAACCTTTAATCAAAGCATTGCTTTATTTATTAAATGAAACAGTATCAGCCAAATTCATTTTAAAAAAAACAAGTATATGAGCCTGGACTGACCTGTTTTCAAAATGTCCACTGTTGCCTTGAGCTAGAACGGTGCTAGCGGGACATTGACTGGTGGAGGTCAGATGGCCAGGATTTGGGAAGACAGCAAATGTCGAGGGCCATAAACTCTGATACAAGCAGGAGGGTGCCAGACATGAACATGGCGTGGGCTTCCACACAACATCGTTACATCTTCAATAAAGGGTCCTGCTGATATCCAGGCGTTCGAAAACAAGTGCCTGAGGAGTATTCTCCGGATCTTGTACAGAGAATATAATTGAATTTGTATGAAGCATAGTCGCCACACTCGCAGGACACCAAGAACACCTATTTGCAAGAGTTTAGCGGTGTCAACTAATCTAGCTTAGCCCTGTGAACCGGCACGACACTTGGTCGAAGATGTTGGGATGTTCCTCCTACAAGATACCTTGGAAGAAGGTCGACACCGCGGTGGCCAGAGGAAGAATAGGCTAAGAAACATGAAGGAGTGGACTGGTCATCCTGTGCAGGACCTGCTCGCTTTTGTCCAAAACAGATGTGAGTGCGGGCCTTGTCAGCTGCCGCCTCTGTCCATATACTCCTCCAAACGACCGGAGCCAGTCAAAGGACGAGTGAATGAATAAAATGAGCCAGACATTATCTGACTTTATTGGACAAATCTTATCCAAAGAAATAAATTGCCCAACAGTCACATATTTGATAATGACTGTTTCCAAGCAGAGTTATTTTGTTATAAAATTGTTACTTTAGATTTAGAAACTTCTCCAGACATTATAAGCAAAGACTCGACCAGCAGCAATGTATAGTTATCAGTTTATGACAAAGTGCCGAGAGTTTATTTTTCCAAGTCATTTGTTAGGTAAAAATCGCACTTCACACGCAATTTAGTTACCATGACTTCTAATTTCTGACATAATATAATAATAATAATAGTATTTTTATATACTGCTATTTCCATGTAGGCTCAATGCGCTTTACAAGACATAACTGTAGGCAATGCGAGAGCTTCGAGCTCGTAACCATGCGTTGTCAACACAGACTGGGTTTTTTAAACCTTTTTTTATTAAAAAAAAACTGGTGAGAAATTAAATTTTTAAACCTGTATCTAGAATACTGTAAAGTAGTTATTTGCTTAGTTTTTTGTAACTTTAAGTATGTTGCATTGAGTTGAAAACCAATTACTTGAAAAAAAAACACTTTGCAATCATCAGTTCACGGGTAACAACACGTTATTGTTGTGGACTTAAACTAAGAATAAAGCTCACATAAAATAAACCTGTCCTCGAGATGGAAAATGCAGTATACTATATCCTGAAGCTGCCGCTTTAAAGTGTCGTTCAGTCGTGCTTGGCAGCACACAGGACGGGTTGTCTTGGACAGACAACTTCTCGCTTGGGGTATCGACAGATGTAAACATGTCGGTGAGAGGGAAAGGGGAGAGGGGCGTGTCTGTCGTTCCTCATTTCCAAGCAGGAGATCGGTGAAGCCTACAAGACATATCTACAGAGATAGATGCACTAAGTCATCAGAGTAAACAATAAGAAACGGTGTGAGCAGTATGGCCTGGCCTACATCATGAGGTAGGCCAGTACTGCAATGCTGAATCGAGATAAACATGAGTCGACTCTCCCCGACAGCTTGTGTAAAGAGAAAGAATATAGTGTCAAAGATATGGCCCCTTCGGATGAGGTTTTAGTTGAGATGTGAACGTGTTATCGCTTTGTCCCCTTGCTATGCCAGCCGGCGCTTCTCCCCACTCCCCCGATCTCCCATTCTTCTCATGCACACCTGCACTCCCAGAAATACATAACTGTCCTTTCATATCGGCATTTGTTCTCATTTGTGTTTGCTAGAACTGCTTTTCCTAGTTTCGTTGTTTGTTTGTTGATGAATGTGCGTGCTGCCACACATACACATGCCCCTCCCCCACGCGCGCACCCGCACACACATTTTCCTACCATACACTCGCGTACGCACACAGTAGGACATGAAAACACCATCAGCATAAACTCTCGATAGCAAGAAAATCAAGAGAAGACATCTTGAAAACGTACTAAACGTGCTTTTGAATTGTTGAGTAGAGTCGATGTACGTGACGGGAGAGAATTCTACAGTTTTGGAGGCGTAGAGAAAGGCACGCTCGACGACACATTACTTTGCATCCGCATCTTTGGGATGTATAACATGCATCTCTGTCAAAGACAAAGTGGAGTTGTCGAAGGGGGGGGAGTTAACTGTGAACAGGTGAATAAAATATCAAAGATACAGGTGGAATAAGAAAAAATAATACCTCAATCGGCTACAAGCCGATCGGCTTATGATTATTGATACACGACCGGACTTCAATCATTTCCGTGGTTTACTATACACGAGGGGCTAATAAATGAAAACAGCGGTTTGAATCAGATTCTGCTAGAAGGAGCATCGATCCGCAATCATTCAACTTCTTACAAAACAATTCCCCGGCTATATGTATTTCTCTCTGAACAATAAAGCGATTTTTCGTTGACCCGCAGAGGCATATTGGACTTTTCTTTTTTCGGCTCCAATTTTTACGATGCATGTATCGTTTTTTTATTCATTTTTTCTGTTCAATGTTACCTCCGACAGGGCGGCACGCCACTCTATATGGACGTAAGACTTTTCCTACTCAGTGGTCACCCGACCCCTCTCTGTGCATGAAGAAATCAACGTGCAGGCAATATGTTAATGTTACAAAAAATGTTTTCGTCTGCACCTGTACTTGTTGATATAAGAATGAATGGCTTTCACTTGACAGGCGGGAAGGATATCTACACATCTCGTTATCAATCTCTCTATTGTGGGCCAACTGATAGAATCGCCTTTACATTCCCATGTTCTTTGTGGCTGACTGGTTGTAAAGTTGTGGCTAAGACTCAGGGGTGGGCAATTAATTTTCCCAAGGGGCCGTATGAGAAATTGGGATGGTTTTAGAGGGCCGGACTAATATAGTTAGCTCAGTTTTACCCAATACTGTATATATACTGGCGGGCGGGCAGGTCAGAGACAGGAGAGCTAAGGAGCTGCACGAAGGCGACAACAAGACAACTCGTCCATCGGCTGGTAGAACCAAAGATTATTCTTTCGATATTCACATACGGTCTGTTCTCTCAGAGCCATACAGACATGTTCAGCTGCCTCTCAATAACGTTTATTATTAGGTAATTAATGTAAGAATAAAGATTATATACATCAACAGCAAAATGATGGGCTCAAATTTACGATAAAGAATGGACAGTCTTGTATCAGAATTCTTGTCATTGTCAATTGCTTTACAAGATTCAGTAAAATCTTTAGCATAGTACAGCCTCTACATAGTGCTTCTATATCTTTACAAATACAAAATTATTACAAACCCCAAAAATGTGATATTCAACAACCAGGTTTCATTTTCTCTTTAGGTTTTGCTTAGAGACCACATAATGGTGGAGGGAGGAAAGTGGTTAGTATTGGTGGTTCATTCATAAAAATAGATAGTTATGTCCCATGAAGAAACCATCATGTGTGGTCATTATACTGTCATGATCGAGAACAGTCTGGGAGTCTGCTATTCAATGTCAATGCTTTATAAAGTAAAGAGTTTGATCTACATAGTTTCCATTACAAACTGTAGGTGTCAAGGGAAATCTGCTGCCTTAGCACATAGTTTGAAAGATGATAATAAATACTTGCAAAAGAAAAGAAGGATCACACGCATTTAATTTATTTTCACAGAACCTGTGCTGGCTAGGTGATAACCACAAGGATCAATAGCAGTTACAATGTAGTAAAGGGAGAAGGATGTAACTTTGGACACAAAAGAGACAATAACACTTGAGTCAGTGGTTTTATGCCAGTGGAGTATGTCAGTACCACCCTTAACTGAACCAACAGAGACTTCAAAGGTGAGGTCATGATCTGGCCAATCAGAAGTGAAAAGGTTTCTCCAAGAAAGAGTCAGGTGGGTTCCATTCCTGTTGAATTCTGCTTGTCCACTTGCTGAAACATACAAACGAATTCTAATGTCTATATTAAAAAAAATATGGTTAGATTGTTTTAAAATGATTTATGTATTTTAATATTTACTTATTTTCTTACTTCTTAATTAACCCTTTTGCTTTTATTTAAGCTCCTACAGTGCATACAATGCCAGTGATCTATTTAATAATAAATAATCACAAAACCTTTCACTGTAGGTGCATTCATCGACACATGAACAGACTTGTTGACAGCTTTGCCAACAGAACCAAAGGCATCCACAGGTGATACACTCCATGTATGCATGGTATTGTTTGTGAGCGCAAGTCCTGAGATTCTTGTAGCCTCCAGTAGGTAAGGAAGGTTCTTTGTCTGATACGAGTCTTGGTCGATGTTGGAATAATGGTCAATCTGCACAAGGTGTTCTCAACTTCAGTCTTCTAATAACTATGCATCACAATAGAAACTATGTAATCAGACTGCCTTGTCATATAGTGGAGAGTCTAGGTATACCATTAAGATACAGTGGCTACATATCTATATTGCATGCAGATCATCTTCATAATAAATCGTGCATTGTCATAAAAAACAGGAGTTACCTCAAGAAGCAAACATTATATTGGGCTTGCGAATAAGCTAGGATCCTAAAATGACTATTTAGGGTTACCCCCAACCTTCTAACAGTTTAAAGATGGTTGGTCTTTGTCAGCATATCAGCTTTGGCAACATACCTGAAAGCCAGCCAGTGGATTCAGAGAGGCAAAGTTTTGCCAACTCATGCGTAAGCGGTTTTGCATCACCTGACAAGCTTCACGCACTGGATACACAGTGATGCTATCACCAAGGAAACGCAGTCCTCCAAGCTTAGCCTCCTCATTATCAGGTGTAATGGTGAGTCCATCAGTATGACCAAACCCTGGTAAGCCTGCTTTATTGTAGCAGCGAACAGAGACATAGAGAGTCTGGGGCAGCTTCAAGTCTTTGAGAGAGAAACCAACATCAGCTGTGATAGTGTATGTATTGGACGTTGGTTGAGGAGCTCTCTGGAAAGGTGAAATTTCACCTGACCCTGCTTCAAAGCCTGCAAGACAGTTAATATGCTCTAAATTGGTAAAATGTTAGGTTGGTACAATTGTGGAAGATATGAAACATTACCTGTGACATAATACATTGACTTTTGTTCTTCGCCTGAAAAAATACGAAAGATGACTCTTTACAAAATACTAAATGAAAGTGTCTGTGCCGTTCACCATTTGATAATTCCCTTATCTCCACTTATAATCAATTACTTACCAATAGCCCACTGACAGTAAGCTACAGATGACTCGTAGTCTGTGGCTCTCCATGATGCTCCTATGAAAAAACCTGTTTGAAAGTCCACATCTTCCTCTGTAAAGAACAAAATTGTGGGTTGGTTTGTGTCACACTGTATTTGCAAGTCATTTAAGACTAACCACTGATTACCCATCAGATATTGGTAAGTCACATAGACAAAAACCTTTTCTAAAGAGCACAAAACAAAACCAAAAAAGTATTTTTTGTTGTTGTTACCATGGCTATATCAATCATTCTCTCAATGTTGTTCATCAGTTCCATGGACTTATTCACAGTAGCATAAGATTTTTTCATCGTAAGTTTTCACCGGTGCCTGATGATAGTAGATAAAGAGCTTCCTCAGGATTAAAAAAAATTTACATCATATTCTAAAAAATTTCTTTCAGAAGGTTAACAACATTTATTTTCATATAACAACAACTTTATGATGTGCTCATGCAAAGTAGAACAGCTTTTGTTGGATTACATGAAAAACTGCTAAAAGTAGTTATATATTTACGTGTTCCATCAATAAGATCTGTTATAATTGGTGGGGTCATGTCAACCAGAAGAGGGCTAGAGTATGCCACTGTTGTTAGTCCTGCAGCATTGGATGCTACCACCGTCACATAGAGTGGTGTGCCATGATGGAGTGTAAGTCCCAGAGCAGAACCATGTTGTCGCTGTCCTACACCCTTGAACCCCTGGATCTGAACCCCACCTGCCACTGTCCCTGAAAATATCAGTTATTCTTTTCCTCTGTGAATGAACCTACTTTTGTTTTATTCTTTTTTATTAATATAATATGGAGTTCTTGGGCAATATTGTATATTCATTGCCTGATCAAGAGGTATAATATTGCAATTATATTATAAAGAAAGAAATACTGATAACATGCTGGAGTACTATCAGATGAATTTTCTGCTCAGTAACAAGCTTATTGAGTATTAGCTAGTAGATATTTAAAAGTTGCATTATCATGGAATACTTTATTTCAGTGGTTCTCAAAGTGTGGGCATAAGGCAGGTGGTCCGTGGCTGACAGACGTCATATGTCAGCAAAGTGATGTTTAAAGTGATGCATTCCTCCTATTAACATATTAATTACAAAGAACGAGGTGTTCGTAGTCTTATGTCAACTTATTATTATACTACTTTTACAAAAGTACATTTAGTTTTGAATTGTAATGAAACAAATGCGGCAATTTAAATTTGAAATTCATAGTACAGACTGATTTTTAGGCCTTGGTGGTCCGCCATATTTTTTACTTAGGCCTTGGTGGTCCGCCATAGCTTTTACTAAAGTAAAATGGTCCACGGTCCGAAAAACTTTGAGAACCACTGCTTTATTTTATACTCTGTTCCTATAAGGCATCACACAAAACAATGTACAATGAAGAGAACTGCAGATTAAATATAAAATATTACAAACACAGATTAACTATCAACATTAGAACAACATTGTAACGTCCCACAAATATATTAGTGACAACCATAGGCTGTAAGGAAGCCAGTAGAGAATACTTTAAAATTTATATCGAGTTGTTCAAGTTATTTTACCTAAACAATAACACAAAGATTTCATACTACAGCAAAATATAGATGTTCTGAGACCACTTTCACATACCTAGCGCCCACTTGTAGTCTGTAATGGGAGAGTCATTGTCTAAGAAATGCCAGGATGACTGCACCATTGACCAGTGTGGCAGGAACACGGCACTGGCAGAGAGATGAGACTCACTAGTGACATTTCTGGAAGTCTCTGTCTGCTGGACATAGTGGATGGTCTCAAGGACAACATAGTCCAGTGCTAGCTGCTGGTCTGTGGAGGAGGATGTCGTGCTGATGACCAAAGTCAGTGTGGAGTTGTGTGCGGTCACCACATACGTGAAACTGTTCATAAAGGTATAAAAAAAATCAGAAGCAAACAGAATGACAACTATAACATCAGACATTAAATCATGTCAGATATACAGTTATGTACCCTTTCTCTCTTTGTCAAATGAACCCAAAAAAAGGTGTCTCTGCCTTGTCACTTACGCACATTATTCATCATCCATGATTTATGTCAGGAATGTGAGCTTCAAATGTGAGTATCAGGGAATGAATATTTGTTGATTTGCAAGATATTGTTTTCATCAGCAAACAAAAAACTAATTTCACCAGTTTATTACCACGCCAAATGCCCAAATGCCCAAGACAAATATATCAACTAATATATCAACTATTCCAATAAAAGTAATACCATCTTTCTTTAAAAATAAAACTACATTAGTCAGCAATATGGACACTGACTATAGTTGCTACTTTTTTGATATCACACAAATATAAGATATGCCCACACCAAACATCACAGAAAGCACAATGAATGATCAAAAATTTCTCACTACCTGTGCCACATGATAACTGGCTCTTTCTCAGTATCACACACACCCCGGCACATGGCAGGATCAAGTGTGAACGTGTGTTGCTGGGTTCCGATCTGCACATAACCTTGGACTGGTTTGTGGTGGTCCCTGAGGGTTTCTGGGTGAGCAAGTCTGACTGTCAGCCGGTAAACCAATCCTGAAGTAAGGCCAGACACACTCTGCATGACAGCACCAGACAGCAACACATGCTGTGTGCCGTCTGCAGAGATTGCATGCCGAGGATGCTGAAGGATTATGCAGGATCCTGGTCCAATCTGCCATTTAAACATAAAAATAGAAAATGATACTGTTCACACCTTCAAGCTAATATTTGTTAAGCACTGTAAATATTTTAGCAAAAAAAATATTAACATCTTGCTTCAGAACATAAATTTCTCTAATGAAGTTAGAGACCAACTTATATCAGCAGACATTTCAAGTCTGAATGGAGTCAAAACTTATAGTCCAGCAAGACAAATCAGCAGATTTCAGAGACTAGATAGTAGTTATTTCAAATGGTGGAAGATATGTTAACTCACACTTAGCTAAGAGAGGTGTCTTTTCTCCATGATGGTAATGTCTGACATTAATAGCATGTATCCGTGTGTGTGTGTGTGTGTGTTTGAGCATATATATATACGTGTGTGTTTGTGCATCTTTGAATGTTAATGTCTTTACTGTGCATCATAGCTTCAGTTGAAAATCAACAATCTTCTCTTCCCACCATCTTCATCTGCAGGGGCATGTCAGAGTGACCTGATTGTAATGTGCCATGCATATGCAAAGTAAGTGTACATAGGACATATTGAATCCAATATGTGTGGTGAGTGTGTTGTTGTGAGTGTGTGGTGGGTTTTAACACGCTTTCAAAAACACTCCCTGAAAAAGTTATTATCATATAAGAGGTTATCTAAGTTACCTTCCAAGAAGATGGAGGCTTGCTGTCACACACGATCTGTCCTGTGTTAGACGTGACATCATCTTCAAAGGAAGGGTTGTTTACATGGTTAATGTTGTCTGTATAAATTATGTCAAGAGCACGTGGGGGTGTTATATCAACCTTCACCCCATCTGACACACTGACACTTGACCTGTGTCCCACTGCATCAACAGCATAGACTTTGCTGTAAAATATTGTGCCTGCCAGAACAGAAAAAAAGAAGAATTATAAGATCCCACTCATACTAATGTATCTCATGGAATGTATTGTACAGGTGCAAATGTTAAAACTGCAGTAAGTACACTGATCACATTTATATCAGATTCACACCAATATATCATCAGACATAACTAAAAATGCATAATAATATAAAAAAAACATTAACTGAATGGTGGAATAGAACTTCGTATTTTTTAAAAAATTTTGGTTTCTTATTGGTTACTTTTGTGTTAGCATGTTTGTGTGTACAATGTGTGCATTATAGCGTTATCACTTACATCTGTAATGCATGATACAGATCGATTTTAAATGTTTTATCCCATGCTTAATTTTTACAGTTTCTTCTGGAAAATCATTGTATCATTATAAATGTGAGATGAAATTCTGACCCTGGTTTAAAGGAGATGAAGGTGTAAAGCTGCCCTTTGTTTTCAAGCCAACATCTGTCCACTGCATGACATTACATGTGTCAGAGTCATTGGTTGTGCCAACGCACCAATAGAATCGCCGAATGCCAGAACCAGAATCAGTAAAGCCAAACCACTTTGCGCTGATCAACTGGTCATACAACTGGTAGTCTGCATCATGCAGACCTTTAAAGAACACGTAAAATGGAGATCAAATGCTTACTATAGACTCAGCACAATACAGATACATATTTCAAACAATAAACACTGAAGAATGTAATGAATGCAGCTGAATTATGTATAATCAACAAACATACCATCTCCATCTAACACAAGGCCAGCAACAGGTGGCTGAAGATCCAGCATGAAGCCATCAGAAACATCCCAAGACATCAAACCACTGCTACCCACTGCAACCACTGTGGTGTAGTATAAAGTATCTTCTCTCAGTGACAGACCAGTAGCATAGTAAGACTCTGTGTTACCTGACAAGGGTCCTGAACTGTGCACATCATTTCCTGATTGAAATAAAACACAAATGTCAATGTTGTTTCAAAACCTGTTTACAACCTTTAATGTTTAATGTGTAAAGTAAAAAGTTTAAATGTAACTGAAATCATCAACTTATGGAGATTTGGCTATTTATTTTACATAAATTATGGTGATGTTGTACCAGATATGTGACATGCAGCATAAACATACCCTCAACAGAAGTCCCAACATATACTTGAAAACTCTGAAGTGGTGCTGTAGTGTTGAGGAAGGTTCCTCTCCAGGATGTGTGAAGTGAATCAGATCTTGTCACATAGTCTACATCCTTGTCCTGCCCCGCTTGAGCATGTTCTTTGACCTGTTGCACAACACACAGCCAAAGTCTGTTAATTATTAGCAACTACAGGACAGGCAGCAGATTCATACTGTTGAACAGCACAGAGCAAATGTCTGTCATTAGCAACTTTGCACTACGGGACATGGAGCAAACTCTTTCTACTGCTAATGTTTATTCTCCATACTGCATAAATACTGCATCATCTAATCTTAAAAAGATAAGAATTCAGTTAAACAGTGCTCAATTCCAAAATCTTTAATAAATGATACAGACATATATATCTGACCTCTTCTAAACCATAATTTGTGATAAACATAACCACTGTTAAAGTGAGTTGTGATTTATATCCAAGATACAACTTTTAACAAATAATACACACATATTCTGTATATGCATACTTAGCCTCTTAACCTCTTAAACTATGGTGATACACCTACTCACCCCTCTGCCCAATAAGTTGATGATACTTGGACGACTAGGAACAGGAATAATGCCCTTAGATTTAAACAGTGCAAAGTTTCCATTTGGATACCAAGCTCTCACAAATGTTGAATATTTTAGTTTTGGAATGAGTGGGCTGCCTGCTCAGGAAAAGATAAACAAGCAGCAGCATTTAAAGAATGCCAAACTGGAGATGTCCTGTAGTGAAAAGGTAACCATCAAAAACATCAAAAAGAACTAAAACAAGTTGTAATCAGGACATCAGTCAAGACAACAAGAACAACAAGTAATCAAGACATCCGTCAAAACAATAAAAACAAAAGTCATCAAGACATCATTAAGAAGAACAAGATTAAGAATTGAAATCCTGTCATTTCAAGTTGTGTTGCTATTTATTCATTTAATTTCTTCTTGACATTTCAGTATAAAAATGTATTTACTAATTGCTTATAAAAATTTTCCTAAGCATCAACATTTATGCCATAAAGATATTATATTTTCATAAAACAGATGACAGTGTTTGAATGAACAAACAGAATCTTGAAAATCTACCCGATGGAATGGTGAGGAGAGAGTATGGTGCCAAGCCCACATCCATCCATATGCGATCAAGTGCGACACGAAACACACCTGCAGGTGTTGCCTGATCACTTCTGCCAGCTGATACTTCATATCTTTTGATTTAAAATCACACACAAAAATAAGATTCATATTTGGAAGTTCAATAAAGCCATATGTAAATGCTACTTAGCTGATACAATTAACGATGCTACGAGTGAGTAGGCATCACAAATGAGATTTATAAACCCAAGCATACAAGATCAGTCAGTCCATTAAATCAAGTCATCTAACTGCTAACCAACAAACCTTACATGGACAACTAACTTATTATGCCTGAAGTTTAAAACGACACCTGTTTGGTTTTAGTCCTCGTGATACAGTTACATTCCAAGAAGCTGCTAGGTAAGAACTGCTGGGTGTGTAGTCTTCTGATGATGATGATGATGATGAAGTCCTTGGAGATATGAGTGTGGTCAGATCAGCATGATCATACACAGTCAGCAGTGAGTTAGGATTACTTTCTGCACAAAAATTTAAAAGATTACTGCTTTACTTCCATTTTCATGTCCATTTCCATTTCCAAGTTAATAGGCCTGTCTCACTTTTTTCTTTCTTTCAATTAGCAATTAAAAATGTATAAAACCATCAATATTACAGTTTAAATTAGTGGGAACAATTTTTCCAGAAAATGAATGACTAATTCATCAGAAAAAAAAAATGTCATGGCTGTCCAATACATAGTGTTTTTCTCACACTAAAAAAATAATGTGGACCATTACAATATCTCATTGCAATGTTACCTTCAGGAAGCGGGGCACAGGATGATGCATTGCATGTGGCCCCTTGCACAGCACAAAAGCATTGAGCAAGACAGTTGAAGGGGGTGCAACGACGAACAAGGGACATACCGCCACCTTCTTCTAGCTCAAACTCAGACAGGGCAGGGTGACTCTGTAGGCCAACCTGCCATTATTAAATAAACTATGTCATCACATACCATTACTCTTTTTAAATTGAAAATGAAATTTCATTGATAGTATTTTTAAAACCCAAGGCCATCAATAAATTCTAGAAAACATTCATAGTGTAGGTTTGTGACCACATCACATGTTATGAACTAACACAAGTATGAAAGTATGCCTCAGTGTGCATCATGGTGAAGGTAAACCCTACTAAAAAGCAAACTATAAAATACATTAGAGTGACATTTCACTCCATGTAGGGATTTCATGTCAGCTTAACAGCATATTAGGATGAAGATAAACTGTAATTTCATCGCAATGATCTCGATCTTGTAGCTATGATATCAACTGGTGTGAACATGAGTCCTAGCATTTCCCTAGACAGTGATGACTAGCCCCAAGTTATTTCAGATAACTCACCTTGTTCACAGCCCATATGGCAATAAAAATCTTCAGTGCAGCAGTTAATGGTTTTGTGGATACCTCATACACCTGTACAAAGCCCTCGTTCTCATACTGAGTTCCAGACCCATTGTGAAACACTTTGATGACAGTGTTCTCCTGAGACAAAACAGTCAGCTTTATTGGTTCACCTGGAAACCATTCATGCAAATTGAAAACTGGACAGCACATAGATAAATCTAAAAAATGTTTCAACCTTAAGGACCTCCATAACATTTTTGAAAATGTTTGCATCATATTTGAAAATAACTCATTTGAATCAGGACAGCAATATAGAATAAAGTCCATTCATTACATCTATCAAAAAAAAAAAAAAAGCCAGCTTCAATGATCAGCACAATAAATTCAAAAACAAAAATTGTACTAGACAGAAAACATTGGAAACAATGCACTCACAAGATTCAGGTCATTTGCAAAAGGGGTGGACCCGACGCTGATGATGTAATGGTCAAGTCCTGAGTGGACATCAAGGAAGCCAAGCCATGCTAGCCGGAGTTGCTGGCTGGACCAAACCATCCAGCCATCAAGATGGCGTCTGAGATTAGCTGCATGGTCAGTCTTAACAGCAAACATACCTGGAAAATGGGTACCTGATTTATCAAGGGAGGTAAATGGAGAGGAAGGCAAGGGTTGAGATTTTCCTTCCTAGACATAGCGAGCCATTCACTGTCTTAATAGGCAAACTCGATCTTTACCATTTTCTAAGCAAAATAAATATAAAACACGGAAAAAAATCAAAATACAAAAAGAATAAAGTCATGCACATAACAATTTGTGGTGATCATGAACAAAGTGAAGAGACCACAAAAAAGCAGAGAACAAAATAGATTTAAGCACATTTCAGACCTGCTTCTGGTGTTTGAAGCCTGTGCCCTGAAGAAGTATGTATGTATATCATTAGTCTTTTTTCTGAGACATGAACAAGCATTAAT
Organism: Pomacea canaliculata; assembly: GCF_003073045.1. Lineage (NCBI taxonomy): Eukaryota > Metazoa > Mollusca > Gastropoda > Architaenioglossa > Ampullariidae > Pomacea > Pomacea canaliculata. The sequence goes on along the minus strand of NC_037592.1, from coordinate 33,451,458 downwards.
GATATATTGATAATATCTATGACTTTTAACTGCAGTAATGAAAAGAGATCTGTTTGTAAAGAATTATTCTGGAGTGTTTTATGGTTCCTTACCTGTGACAGGAGGAGTGCTGTCATGCAAGATCTCTTCAGACACACTAGTTGTACACAGACGTGCTACATTACAGGTAGTGACCTTCACTCGTACAGGCTGCCATCATGGAGGCTCAGTGATGTGAATGTATACTACTGACACTGGTGCAGGACCTGTGGAGACAACTATGTTACTGAGAAAGGCCTTTAGAGTTTAATATAGGCAGAAAAAAAAAAACCTGGTGAATAAATGAACCACACAAGCAAGTGGGTGAGTGAAATTAAACCTTCTGGGGAAAAAACTCATATTTAGACGATAAAAAACATGTGCACAAAGGCACTCTCAGAAACATATGCTGAATTAACCATACAAAGGACATGAAAATATTTGATCAACTGTACAAGAACATGAATTATACTTGCCTGCAGTGGCCTTGATTCAAACTCTCCCAGCAAATGGCTGGTGATGGAGACAAAATGTGCCGCCACTGGTGATCCTGCATCTTCCAGTGACCACCTAGCAGACAAGGTGTCTCTACTAACTAGACGTGGCCCCCCAAGAGTTCCCAGTCCACCATTCAGCTGGGGCACCTGCTTCACTGTTGGTGCTGTGGTGTCCACCTTGAATCCATTGGAAGTAACTTCTATCCAGTTACCTAAAGAGATGACAAAAGACTAAAACTTATTTGTTGCTGAACTCACTTGGAAATTTATACTATTTGCTGCATAATTCTGACTGCTATCATGTTAATCTGCATTGACCAAAAGCTGCATGAGGATTGTAGTTTCACACAGTGTCCAGTGTTTTAAAGATAAAAATGTAAGAGGATAGAACACATAGAAAAAGTACAACATAGGTATTCAAGCTGGAGAAGGGTGAGCATGTTTTTATCTAGTCTAATGAAATAAAGTCAAGAATGAGGATATAGCACCAGTGATAAATTTCTGGTATTTACTTGTGCTTGTGATAATAGTCTTGTTTATAGGATCTTTGTCTAGTTTAAAAAAATACCTGCTCTGTCCTTAGCAGTGATGGTTATGTATATGTCCTGTTTCTGGAAGTGGAGTTGAGAGGTCTGATGTGAAGGCTTCAAGCGCCAAACCAACACTGCGTGATGCATGATATCAGTGGCACCAGGACTTGTACCTGACCTCCATGTGAAGCAGCCAGGCCTGAGCTCACATCTACAATCCTGTCCATTGGCAGCAAGAAAATCTCTGGCAGAATAGAAGGCATGGTGCATCAGTAATTTCCCTGTTGATAACACTCGAACAATAACAAGTTTACAGCCAAGTGTAATATTCAGCAAGAGAAAGGGCTGTCACATGCATGTCAGCACCTGTCAGATAGATTTAGTCACCTCAATATAAAACATAGGAACTGACTCAAAGTGGAAGGTGTCTTTTGATCAAATACTTATCAAATCCATGCTTGCCTTTGGGATTGGAAACAAATATCAGCATCTCCTGCACCATCCCAAACATCTCCTGCTACTGGTGGTGTGGTATCAATCAAGATTCCATCTGATGCCATCTCCGTGCACCAATCAATGACATTGCAGGCTCTGACTGTCGTATAGTAGCGAACACCCTCAGACAATGAGATGTGATCCCATGTTACATCTGTTAAATCAGCCAAAGCCAACATAGTCTCATCCCAGTTGTTTGTTCATTTTTAAACAAATATGCCAAACTTACAACTGCATATAACAGATATCTAATCATTTGTTGTGACCATGGCGATATTACTGTCATTAAGGTGTTGCTCAATTTTTGAGTCTCTCATTGAAGAGTTTTTGCAAAGCAGCTAAAATCATGATAAAATAGCAGAACTTATTGTTTCTCATAAAAAAACTTTGATTATCTACACTTAGAATGTCACATTTTATCAAATGTTTTCTCGATAGTCATTTAGGCATAAAAAACATGTAAACAGTCATGACCATATATGTTACTACTTTTAAATAAGAGTAGCTCTTTGTGTTAGGATTCAATCCATCAGAATGATGTTCAGTTTAAGTCTAACTTTTCATCCAACTTGTTAGTTTACTATTAAATGACATAGCTCATCAGTTGCAATGGCCACCTAATGTTGCTGTCATTAAAGGTGCTGCTTTAAAGCTTTACTCTGTCATTTATGAGCTGTTCTCACAAAGCTTTGATTATCTAAACTTAAAATCTCACATTTTTCATTAAAGATGACATTCAGGTTGGAAAAACACATTGTGGTCATGACATATATGTTACTGACAGATCTCAAGAACGTTAGTTTTAAATGAAAGTACCTCCTATGTAAGGATTTCAGACTCCATCATGTATAGGGGAAAAATGTTCAACAGTTCATTAGAGGTACAACAACTACACACTTATAGCAAGCAAGAAGTGACTCACCGCTGTGAAAGGCCTATATCAAATTCACCAACAATGTCATACACATCCTGAACAAACACGTTCCCAACATAGTACAAGGAGACAGGCTGGTGAAAACCCACGCCAGAATGCTGCCAATACCGTACTGGGTGACCTGGTGAAGTCCAACATCAAATGCCCGCCAACATCTGTGAGAGGTGGAGTATACCTGCCAACTGCTGGTACAGATGTCATAAACAACCCGCGGCCGAGACATATTAGCAACTGGTGCAGAGACCTGCTTCCATTCATTGCTGTTACCATCACGTTACATGCAAATACTTAAGATTAACCTTTTATATGACATATAAGGTAAAAGTGTATTTCTATCTAGATATATATATAGATAGATTTTTGTGTGTGTCTGTCATGAACCTGCCTGGTTCAAGGCCAGAACACCAGCCGAAGCGGGTGTAAGTAATTATAGGTAGGCGGTGCTCAGTAAAAACGGACAAGTGGGAAACCTTTCAATTACTTCAACCCCGCTTCGGCGTTGTTCTGGCCTTGACCAGCTGGTTCATGACAGTGTCTTACAATTTTACTTACGGCCGCAAATTAATGTAAATGTTTACTTGTTGTTTCTAGTTCCTTAGTCTCTAACAATCCATTTGCTGCTTGAATAATAAAGAGAACTACATTCAAATGAAATATGCTAACTATGCTTTTGATGGACACTGCTTTGCGTGTTGTATAATGCACAACTTGCTTTATCCTTATCTTTTAACTAGCATTGTCTTCTCATTTTTCTCTTTTTTTCATATACTTTTGTACTGAGCAATGCTCCCACAACTCAAATTGCCTATTTCTATAAATAAAGGTTGATCACTTGTCATTTGTAGAAAATTGGGCTACCTGATTGTTACATAGCCCTATGTCATGGCCTTCCACAAGTGGCCTATCAGTAAAGAATCCTGCACAGGTGGTGGTAACGAATCTGACTTCCATGCCTGTCATCATGACCTGGGTCTGAGCCAAGTGAAACTATAAAACTAGCCACACCACTTTCATTATCTTCAAACAGGTCTTCCCAGCTTTGAAAAAAATGATCAGAACAGAAATCTTGTAATAGAAGACACATAAGAAAAACAAGAGTCTGAATTTTAAAAATGCACTTCAAAGGAGAACAATACTTTTCTGTGTATCAATTATAACTGGAGGCTCACAATGCACAGTGAACATAGTGACAGGTCATGAAAAAGTTTAATGGTGAAGCAAGGTTGCATGATGGACACCCATATGGTATTTATGGTCAAGAGGGGACTCTAGAGACTTCAATTGTAATGGCTGTTAAATATATCAACCTCCATTGACTATGGCTTTGAGAACATGGTTGCACAATTAAGGCACAGCCCTCTTAGCTCGTGAGACACATACACCCAGTTTACAATCTCCCTTCACCCGTGCACATATCTAACCACAAGGTCAACTGCAAACAATCTGCAGACTTGAAGAAGTACGTGATGGAAGCTTTTGCAGTTTGCTATAACAACACAGTACATCACTGAATGAATTGTGGAGATGTGAATAAAGGTCTCTGGAAACTGCATCTGTTTACTGTCCTCTTAGGAGCAGCTGTTTGTCTCCTGACAAAATCCCAGAGAATATGCCATCGCATCAGTCAGTCCCTACATTATTCCTAGCTGCAATAATAAACCAGAAAACCTTAGATTCTTTTTCTTTATTGATACTCTTCTTGTTCAATCTACTGTACCTCATTTTGAAAAGCATTAATATAGTTTATGATATAATCACTCAATATATATACCAGCTACACTATTCAATTGAATCTCTTGAATTTTCCAAATTCTTTTTTAATTCATCCGACAATTTGTGTAATCCACTTCATAATATAAACATATACTGTCATGGCTAGTGATTCTTTAGTTCGTTAGGAATCTAATTTCTAAGCCTAAAACATGATCCTATTCTTTTCTGCCTCTCTGCTCAGGTTCACACTTCAGACAACTGAAACGTAATTAACATGTATTTTTTACACACACACATATTGAGTAAGTCTTATGGTCTCTCTAAGGCTCGACATTCTTATTATTTCTCAGTCTCGCTGTCTGACTCCCAGTATGGCTTCCCGCTTCTCTTCTCCCCAGACAGGGTCAACCGGTCTAATCTAGAACTTCTCGACTATCAATTAATAGTCATCTTCCCCTAGGATACGACATGGTCAATATTGGGGGGTTTTTGCTCATAAGGCAAAAAGAGAAACATTTAATCTGCGTTCAATACCTCTGACAGTGACATAGTACAATGTGTCCACTTTGCTCTTAGAGTGTGCAACATGACATGATTGACTGACCCAGCATCCTGAAGTTCAGCACATCCCAGCCTCCAGGATGTGACCTGAAAACAATGTTATCAAATAAGAAATGAGCAGATTTGAACAATTTAAATAACAATAGGATAGCAGATATGTGCCTAAAACTAATGTTTAACATATATAAAGCATTCCAAAGATTTTTTTTCATTGTTTGATGTGAAAAGTGAATCATATTTAATGAAGAATGATAAAATCTCATCCTAAAAGAAACAATTAAGGGCTTTTCAAATTTAGTAAATGTAATCCTGCCAAATTATATGTCTAGAAATACCTTATTTGCATACATGAATATATACACACACTTTAAGTATAGCACACAGGCCACAAATCATGCAATCGAAAATGGCCCAAAGGCATGCCACACACACAAAATGTACTTATAATCAGTCATTTTAGGTCATAAGCACATGATCTTACTCCATATCATTAGTGTCTCCTACCAACAGCATATAATATTGCAGGTCAGGTGGATTGAGATCGTTAAATCCCAGCTCTTCAACATCACTAATCCTATCCCCATCTGACAGACAAGGTTTCAGAGAGGACTGCACATTGGATACGAATTCAATAAGTCTACTCTTACAATACATTTTTTTCCAAACGGCTTGATTCTGTTTAAAGAAATTCATGATTTCACCTTTTCCGATCAAGTGGTTTAAAGCTCAAAATCAGTCAAAGTGAGATATATGATTGCATGGTGTAAGGCCATAGAAATTTCCTAGTATCAGACAGAGACCCTATTTCAACAGAAGTGACTCCGATTTTGCTTATTTGATGATCTGCTAACAATAACTACAACCATCTGCAAGCTCGTTTACCTGATAACTGCCTCCCGCAAGCATCAATATACACCCACACCGTTCCTGCGGAGGGTCTGCGTCCACAGTAATGCCACGCCGCATCACTGACCCTCCTTGCAAGCATCTCTGACCATTTTTCCTACACCACGTTCTGGCTCAGCAGCACACTACACCGTAGGTAAGCGATGACCATTTCTCCAGCCAGATACGGCTCTATGTGGTGGGCCCAGAGAACACATTTGATGCCCTTCGACCTTAACCCAGATAAATATTTATTATTTTATCCATTGGTATTCATAGAAACAAGTTGAAGATGCACCTACTTTTTCAAGCTAGTTTTGGATCGTAATGATCTGTAAAACATATCAAGCAACTGTCGTGTGTGACCAAGAAATGATAGTCAAGAGTTTTAGTTTAGGTCTTTTAAAAAGGCAGATATACAAAAAGTTTTTGTATACTTTACCAGAAGACGTTCCACACGGCCACAGCATATACAGAGAGCAAGGATCTGTCCCATGTTTTTGATGTCTTCATTATATAAGTCTGAGAGCTGACATCTGGACTTTGGCTCTCAAGAACTGCCCACCTGACACGAGAGATGTGCGGCAGCGTGGGCCACAAGCAGGAGATGAGTTGGTGTGAGTTGTGTAATCCTACTTCTTGATCCACTTATCTTAAAATCCGAGTGACACTGGCTGGCCTTCAGCCTAAAGATGCTGACAAAATAAGTAAGAATGAACAAGAAGTCAAATTTCTCTTTTTGCACAAAAATACAGTCGGAAAACAAATTATCCTTGGAAGACTGCAATACTCTAAGTCAGCCAAGAAAAAACGATCAAACTCCGTTTCAGGCGCAAACACACTATATAACCACCATGTCTACTACGCTTCATTGAAACAAAAGTTACCAAAATTAATTAGTCTAAAATTCTGTAATATGACAATATTTGTTTACAAGAAGGGGATGATTGTGCGTGTTCATGGGTTGTTCATCTTCATTTCTTAATTAAGGAAGATAATTATCATGCTACTTTTGCTTTGCAAAGCTGCCTACTTCACTCTAGAGCTGCAAGTGTGCAATTACACTGGGGCAAAACTCGCAAAATGCAAGCCTAATTAATTGTGAAAGCATTCACAAGCTTACTCCTGATGTTCCTCCAGCAGCATCTATACATTTTTGGAACAATAATAAAGTGGATCATTGCAGAACAGTTTCTGATATCTGCAGACACGCCAGAAACAGCCCATCTTTGATTTGTTCCTCGTATGAAATCACGGAGACCTCTATGAAGCTGAACGATTTCTTGGCATTTGGGGACAAAATAATGCTCTGTGTGGAAATGTCATTTGGGGACATAAACCAGAAAAAGGTTAATTTTTTAATACATCTCATGTGTAAGATGAGGGTAGGAAGAGTAATTATGTGTATGCTGTATGTGCACGTATTAAATGCTTGCATGCAGAGATGTGGAGAGGTGTGGCCAAGGATGATGCTCACATATATAATTATTTCTAAGAAACTAGACATTATTAGTAACAATCATACATTAACCATTAGTTCCACTTCTTCAATGTATAAAATGTGGCAAAAGCAATGGCCAATGTGCAAGGGATTGTAAGTATATGTAAGCATTGACAATTATGAATGAATGAATGAAAGCATGGGTTGATGGTGAAAGGGATTGGATCAAACGTGAATGGAGATTGAGTCTTCCTAGAGTGAATAGACACTCACTAGAGCGTTACTAATCTTAACTGTGTAGCATTAAAATGAGTTATAGGAACTGTCTATTCAGGTCCTGGGAGCAAATAGAATGGAGAGTCGATAAGTCTATATGTCCACTCGGCTAGAATCATTACATTGACTGTGCTGTTAGTCTGGTCGCTGTACTCTGGATCTTGAAGTTTTTCAAATCTTTATCTCCAGCTGCAAAAGCAACAATATTGTTAAGATGGCTAGATACTATTTTATTATGATCAGGTCAATTAACAGGCTGAATGTATTTCATTTTCCTCCCGTTATTTTTTCTTGATATAAAGGGAGCAACTTCAAAATTATGGAGGGAGAAATTTACAAACTTCTTTGACCTCAAAAATTAGGTCAATACACTGCAGCTTTGGTCTTTAACCCAGGAAAAAGTTATAGCTATTATCTTAGTGTCTCAATCATATGAAACGCCCATTGATCTTTCATCTATTATTGATTTCACGATGGTGGAGATTTGCAACGAATTATAATGCTACAGAAAACAATTACCAATGAAAGAATCTTGACACAGATAGAATATATAGTTTTATTGTTGTGATATTGAGTATAGTCATGGAAAGACTGATTCAGATCTGGAGATTCCAATGTCATTGCAAAAATTAAAGGAGCTACTTCTGGCCTTAATCAGGAACCCACCCAACTTACTCACGCTCCAGCCACTTGCCTCCTCCTTTGTATCAAATTACATACACACTTTCCAATCACCACTCACTCTCCTACACCTCCTCATCTCCTTAGTCTCTTCATCATACTCTCTACTAAAATGTGACAAGTTTGATGATAGGCCCCAATGAAAGAAGGAGCTGATGAATAATCAAAAAGGAAACAGTCTTTGAATTACATACTGAACTCTAATTATTGCCAAATATTGCACATAGGTTGATGAAACATGGGCCTGTACGAGCAGCGAACCAGAGACAAATAAACAACACCAGAGCGTAGCTAGGCTTGCTGCACCAAATTTCCAAACACAGAACTTGACACGGCTGAACTCGGTATTTTAGCTCCAAATAGTCGTAACTGTCAGTGCTCATCTATCCAGGCATAGCAACAGCGTAC